>NC_142065.1:24148753-24406253 GCF_059756535.1 Pantherophis guttatus | reverse complement strand
AATTGCACCCGGAAGACCACTGGGAGCCAGTGCAGCTCGGCAGGAGGGGTGTCACGTGGGCACAACGGGTTACACCCATAACCATCCGCGCAGCCACATTCTGGACCAGTTGGAGCCTCCGAGTGCTCTTCAAGGGGAGCCCCATGTAGAGAGCATTACAATAGTCCAACCGGGTGGTAACAAGGGCATGAGTGACTGTGCGCAGGGCGTCCCGGTCCAGAAAGGGCTGCAATTAATGTTATGAGTAAAGAAAATCTAATCCATTGAAGTCAGAAGGAGAACTTTTTTCATTTCAACCATATTACCATGTTTCCCCAAAAATAAAACTGGGTCTTATATTAATTTTTGCTCCAAAAGACACATTAGCAGAGGTGGGTTTCAGCAGGTTCTGACCAGTTCTGGAGAACCGGTAGCGGAAATTTTGAGTAGTTTGGAGAACCGGTAGTAAAAATGCTGACTGGCCCTGTCCCCATCTATTCTCTGCCTCCCAAGTCCCAGCTGATTGGGAGGAAATGGGGATTTTGCAGTAACCTTTCTCTGGAGTGGGGAGGGAATGGAGATTTTACAGTATCCTTCCCTTGCCATGCCCACCAAGCCATGCCCACAGAACTGGTAGTAAAGAAATTTGAAACCCATCACTGTGCATTAGGGCTTATTTTCTGATTAAGTCTTATTTGGGGGGAAATACAGTACTAAATGCACCCATCTGGCTGACAATCTTAACTGGGGCTTATTTTGGGGGTAGGGCTTATATTATGAGCATCCTGAAAAATCATGCTAGGACTTATTTTCCAGTTGGGTCTTATTTTCGGCGAAACAGGGTACTATTTTGATTAATGAGGTATTAATCTGTTTGCTTTATTTTACTAGATCATGAAGGACAATCCCTATACAATTCCTTCTAAATTCTATACTACCTATCTCTATAGACTGAACTACTTATTAAAAAAAATACAGATTCATACTGACTTCATAACCCTGCTGTAACTGTTGACTTTGTGACTTCAGATAGATAGTCCAAAGAGGCCATATATGGTATATAATGTGAGCCAAGGTAAAGAGTCGGAATTACCTGGAGAAAAATTACAGTTAATTGCTTCATAAAACTTATTTCTCTAGGTCAGCTTGTCTCATCCTAACACACACACATACACAGAGAGAGAAACACTTACTCTCACACACACACTGGCTCTCTTACACACATAAGCATGTGAGAGAAGAAGGTGAATATTCTTCCATTCTTTGAATATGAACAGTAATGAACAGAAGCAAGGAGATGAGATAGAAAGGGATGGGAAAACTCATTTAAAGGGGACCTACCGTATTTTTCAAAGTATAAGACACACCAGAGTATAAGACACACCTTAGTTTTTGGGGAGAAAAATGAGAAAAACGCTGATTGGTGGGTGGATTGGCCTCCCAGAATACCCCCAATCAACTGTTCCCAGAGGTGAATTTTAGCAACAGGTTCATTGGTTGTAAGCTCTGCACCTTGCTTTTTTTTCTGCCTCTGAAATTTCTGAAACTCCATTTCAGAAAAAACTTTTTTTCCTGCCTCTGAAAGCCTCCAAAACAGAGCTTCAGAAAAAAAAGCCTCTAAGCTCTGTTTCTGAGGCTTTTTTTTCTGAAGCTTCCTTTCTGATGCTTTTTTCAGCCTCTGAAACATCCATTTGAGAAGCTGGGTGGGGCTACATTTGGAGTATAAGACGCACCCAGATTTTCACCCTCTTTTTTGGGGGGAAACGGTGTGTCTTATACTCCGAAAAATACGGTAATTCTGCCAAATTGGTACCAATAAATCACAGAGAAGTTTGCAAGTAAAAGTTGCTTAGTATTCTAACTGGGAGAAACCACGACCATTATTGTTTGAACAATAATGTCCTATGCATCACTGAACAATGTTCAGTGAAGAGCAAGAGAAATTGGAATGTGGCAGAGACACCACCTTATAGCAGGCAGTGACATTAAGTGTTGAAAGTACTGACCTTTTGTAGTTATAGGTTGCTTCTGTTTCCACTATCCAAAGCACGACCACTTCATTTCCTTGATTGCTGTGTAGTGATAAAAAAAACATGATCAATGTTCTTGGTAAGGCTTTCTGGGATCAAGGGTTTCTGATCAGAGACGCCTCCCTAATGATTTCCCAGACAAATTACACATACCAAGAGCTGCTTTAGATAATTTATTGAGATTGTAGCTATGTATGCACTGTTACAAATTAAAACTAAAGTCTCCCTTGAGTCAAGCTTAACTCCTGCTGTTTCTTAGCAACAATATGCATGTGTCCTGTCATGCTTTTTTAAAGATATTTTTAAACTTCCCAGTCTAATTTCTAAGTAGTAACCAGGCCCAATCCTACTTAGGTTTTTCAAGACTAGTCATGATTAGGTACATTTTCCTACTTGCTGTGATAAAGTCACCTCAAAGTGAGTAGTCAGGATATATGGCCTGTGGAAATACAGTCTATGAATGTAGTGAAACAGAGATAGGGAAGATCAAAATGGAGTTGTAGTAGAGATGGCAGAAATGGAAGTGGTATATAATGAGCAGCAATAAGAATAATTGTCCTGGGCTTATAAATGGCAGCTCTTATCTGGTTTAAGAATAATTTCATAAGGCTTCTCCATATGTTCAGTTTCTTATACACAGGAGGAAACTCACTCAGAGAACAACCTCCAGAAAACCAGGTGAAAAAGTAAGGCCAGAAGACAAGCAGAGTCAAGGTCTGGGAATTAAGAATTCTATAAATAAGTTACCACTGTCTTTATGGAGTAGCATTGTTCTAAGTAACTTTGCTCAAGGAAAGGGAATTAGCCTGGTGTGGATGGTGGAGACAAAAGCAATCAACCTCTGACCCCACCCAAAGATAGTTGAACCAGATCCAGTCTATCATCCTTCAACAGGTTCCTCCTGATCAACCCTGTCAGGTTCATCTGTCTACAACTAAGCATTCCTCTGTCTCTGTTGATGATTCAGTCTTCAGATGCTGGTGTTTTCAAAGATTGGTACAAAAGGCTCTTCATCTGGTTCAAAGACTGCAAGTTCAAAGGTAAGAATTGTGAGGTGTGTGACTACCGCAGAATCGTTGATGTGGGTCTGATTTTTAGGCTACCTCATCCTGCTTCTCTATCATGTCTGAACAGGATTTTGACAAGAAGGCAGCAAGAGTTATATAGATTAAAAGAAAGAAGGGAGGGCAGAGATCACTGAAAGAATAGAATAGAATAGAATAGAATTCTTTATTGGCCAAGTGTGATTGGACACACAAGGAATTTGTCTCTGGTGTATAAACTCTAAGTGTACATACAAAGTGATAGGTATAGATCATAAATCATAGTTACAATCATAAATCATAAGAAACAAACAAGTGATAAATCATAAGATACCGATAGGACAAGATAATAGTAGGAAAGATAAGAATATGAGAAAGAATGAGAAGATGAGAAGGATAATAGCAATGTAGCCTACTACATGGGTAAAATATCTTTAGGCCTAAGACAGTGCTGTGTGAATTAAGTGTTTAGCAGAGTCATGGCATTGGGGGGAAAACTGTCTTTGTGTCTAGTTGTTTTGGCATGCAGTGCCCTAGAGCGTTGTCCTGAAGGGAAAAATTAGAGATAGAGTTAAAGATAGAGCCCCATACAAGATAAATACTCTGTGAGGACACAGGTTATGTCATGACCAAATGCCTCATATCTGGCACTGCTTTATTTCTCTTTTGTGCATACTCTTTTCCTATTTCTCAATATTAGAATGCCATCTAGCATTCTATATATTCAATCAGTCAGTCAGTCAGTCAATCAATCAATCAATCAATCAATCAATTTATATAACTGTCCCTCCCACAATAGTGACTGTGAGCCATTCACAAACTTTAAAAAAAAATAATAATCACCAAATTTGCCAACTTCACAATACCAACTTCAAAGGGCAGAATTATCATATCATTCTTCTCTTGAATATATCCTATACCAGTGATGGCTAACCGAGTGCCCAAAGCGTGCATGCACCCGAACCCCTAAAATGCAATGTGTGCAAGGCCTCCACATGTGCCCCACCCCCCCATGTATGTGGGTTCCTCGCATGTGCCCTGCCCCCTGCATGCACACCTACCACCCTTACACCCGCCCCCTGCGCATGCGTGCACCCCCCCCACACACACACCCCTCCTGCATGCAAGGCAGAGACCTGAAGACCAGCTGGCTGGGGGGAGGCACGCTTGCATGCATGGCAGAGCTGAACTGGGGCGATGGCTCGCGTACCATCAGAGAGAGCGTTGCGTGCCACCTCTGGCACGTGTGCCATAGGTTTGCAATCACGGTCCTATACCATCAATATGGTTATAGTATTAAATTGCTTACAGCAGCCATGTTAATCAAACAAGTTGATTACCTAGTATCCCTGATAAAAAATATAATTCTCAATTTTTCTTCAGTATCATGTATCCCCATGCTGAAAGCTTAGGCCAGCCTAGCCAATTCGGTGCATCTGAATATCTAGGACAATTATTGCCAGACTTTCCAGGGTTTCATCTGGAAGACTGTTCGAGGCTGTTCAAGATATTTTAACAATCTAGATTGTTCATTTTACATTATTGTCTCTGTTAACCCAAGAGCAGTCTGTATTTATAGAATTCCTCACTTCATTTTGGCAAGTTTTTCTTCAAAAAGTCATGCTGCCTGGGAGCTATCCTGAAAAGAGGCTCACATTTCACACTAGCATCCTTAGCATGACAAAAGCGAAACGTAACTGCACTGAAATAGAAAAAGATCGATAAACCTCACTGGAAGCACTTATTAATTAACTTTTTAAGGGAAAGTTATTTATAATGGTTAAATGGACAGGGAAGTAATTCTAGTTCAGAATCTCTGATTATCTGAATTGCTCAATTAACTTCTTTTCTTCTCTTGAGAAGATTTGACAAGTTCCATTCAAAGTGAATAACTCTGGAATAGGGACAACCACCTTACTTTGTCTTAAAATATGTTCTTAAATTCACAAATAATGAGTTTCCCCCCATCTTTCTCCTTTTCCTTTCCTTTCCCTCCTCTTCTTTCTCTCACTACAAAAACAATGTTACAAAAAGCATTCAGGCCTTCCTTGATGAAATAGTAAAGTATCAGCATTCATTGACATGGTTTTTATCTGAGTGCTTTTAATGTTCTACTTTCAAATCCAAGCTATAAAAGAATCTATTTCTTACCAGTTGGGTGTCTGCTAATACAGTTTCTTGAGAGAATGAGAAGAAAACGATTGAAATGCTTTGAGAGTGTTTCACATATAGAGTGCCACTGAAGAAGGACTAGTGCAAAAAACACTCAGGGATATAAAAACAAAATATTTGCAATAGCAAGTGGAAGGTTTTTCTCTACCTTTTATCTCCTCCCCCCTCCCATTTTTGTGCCTTCTATGAGCTTTGAGCAAACTGCTTCAGAACTTAGAGGCCAGATCTTCAATCTCATTGTTTGGCCCTACAGAGGAGTGATCTTTATATCCTTCCTTCTCATAGTCCAGACAAGACAGATTTGTGGCTGATTCCAGGAGCTGGACTTCAAGGTCTCAGTAATAAAATTTGATTTTATTGGGAGATGCCCAGAGTTTTCTGAAACATGGGCGGCTGTATAAATGTTTTAAATAATTAAGTAAAAACAAAAATAAACTATACATAATGAGACTGTGCTTCTTAAGGAACAATGTACAGCACAAAAATTTTTCTGGCTCTAGTTCAGACAGTGAACAACCACATAACTTCTATGATGCTTCAGCTGACACGTTTCAGACAGATGTCACTTAGATATCCAGTCAGAGGAGAATTGGCAGGGCTGCACCCACAATATTGAGGGAAAATATTTGGGAATAAATGCCCAGCAGAAAGAAATGTGTCCTTTTCCATCTCACACACTAGGTCCTCTAGCTTAGTTTTGTATGTCATCCCTATGGAATCAGTGAGATGTGAGAAGTCCATCCTAATTTTTATTTTATCATATATATTTACATCAACACTCTAGCTATTTAGACTCTACCAAAACTGCATCCAAAAACTATCCCAGAAAAAACAATCTGTTATCAAATACAAACGAATCACGCATAATCCACAGAAAACTTGTCTCGGTCATCCAGGTCATGGTTGTCCCTAAAGGTGCTTTTTCAAAAGGCAACTGGACTTACTTTGTTTTTGCTTGAAGTTGTTTTGCTTCTCACGCAAGAAGCTAAAAGATGCCTTTTAAAAAAGCACCGTTGGGATCACAGAATACTTCTTTAGCCATTGGCCATTGGAAGCATTTGGACAAAAGGATAATAGGAGATAACTCCAAACTCTCCCAGTGGAGTTTAATTTAATTAACTCCATTGTATTTTTGTTTGGATGGCAGATTGGTGTGTTCCTTTTTTCTTGTTTTATGTTTTCTTCTTTTTCTTCCTTTTGGCTTGTTTTATTGTACTTTTGGGAATAGATACCGCATTTGAACTGTGCTATACATATACACTGATACTTGATTAAACAGCAAGTTTTAATTTTTTACAAATGTAGACTGAGTCATTTGCTTTGCCGGGCAAGTCTGAACCATTTTGACAGGAACAACTAACAGCTCAGAAGAATAGGAATTTCAAAAAATCTTTTATTTCTATCATACCAGTTACATAATATATTGTTTTCCATAAAATAGAATTTGGAGGAAGAAGAAAATTATGTTACGTGCACCCTGCAGGTGCATTAAACTGATTGGGATCCCAATTAAACTGAATGCACCATCAATAAAGAGACTCGTGCTGCTTCTCCTTGCATTTA
The DNA here is from genome assembly GCF_059756535.1 of Pantherophis guttatus. Classification (NCBI taxonomy): domain Eukaryota; kingdom Metazoa; phylum Chordata; class Lepidosauria; order Squamata; family Colubridae; genus Pantherophis; species Pantherophis guttatus. The sequence goes on along the minus strand of NC_142065.1, from coordinate 24,399,466 downwards.
TTATCATCTTTTGATCACTTAGCAGCCAGAGTTCTCATCAAAGGCAAGGCTGGATGGTTGAAGGTCAAACCTGCACCTGTCTCTTAGGATGCATTAAGGAATTCTTCTTGCCAAAAGGGACAGCTTTTCTTGACTGGTTTCTCCTTCACTTCACATGTTGCACTTTCTAATGAAACGAGAGAAAGCCCTACTTTTCAATAGAGAAGAAAGGAGGGGAGGAGAAGAATGGAATGAAGCTTTTAAAATCTCTCAGACAGTGAGGTGGAAGAAGCAAGATGACAGGAAAGTACTGCATTTATTAGCAGCTAGTAGGACATGACAACAAGCCTTTGGAGAGGAGTAACAGCTATATTCTTGCAATCTAAGTAGTGCAACGTGATTGAATTTTTATGGAAGGCAATGAGGCCCCGGCACACTATTTCTCCCACTGTCATTCTGATGCTTGCTATGCTTTCACTGGCTCTGCTTGTGACAGAAGAAAACAAAATTAGCATTAGCTTTTGTGCTCAACTGTCACGATGGGTGGTTGGTTATGTATGGGTAATTATTACAGTAAGGGTGAATTATATAAATTCCAACTTGCGGAAACCTGCAGAGGCACTGAAAATGTTCTACTGAAAAGCAAATATTGTCTTTTTGCTATCAGAAGCTTAGTGAAAGCAGCTCTTTTGGGCAGAAGGGCAAAAATGATAAAATCTCAGTGGTTCACTGGTCACAGTCTAATCCTGTAATGGTTTTAATGTAGTCTCACAGAAGCAAGGAATTCTCTCCTCCAAAGCAGAAACCAGGATTTGTAACAGACAGATAGAGCAATGCTTTTCAAGGTATTAAAATACTGTACAATGCAAGAGTCTTTTCAGCATTTTAGATTTCTCCCATATGTACTGCTTTAGTAAAACATTGGTTTCAGTGGATGAAAAGGAAGGGAGAAAAAAATAATACAAGATGCTAGGAATAAAACTGGCAAAAATGAAATTCAGATTTAATTTTCTACATCTCAGCCTTGATCCTGCACATGACTCCTTCCAGATTTTGCCATTCATATTCAAATGACTAGTTGAGAGCTAAATTTTCCCAAAAGTCATAGAATCTTCACTCCAAGATGCAGAAATGGATCTGTTTAAAATATTATTTTGTATAATCTTGATTATTCTACCTGTGTGATTGTTTATAACAAAGTCATTCTGAAATCTCTTTAGAATTTAACTCATATATCAGAACTCAAGGAAGCTGTTAATAAAGAGCTGGAATGCTAAAGCTTGGTCCTCAAGCTGGTACAACTTCTGCTGTCCTGCTCTAGACTAATAACTAGAAAAAGGAATCGTTAAATATGAAAGATGATCTGAGCATAGCAAAGAACTGATTTTCTAAAGTCAACTTTCCTCATATACTAACAGGATCTTATGACAACAGCATGAATCAGTGCTGTAATTATTTAGAAAAAGTCATAGTTCTCATGGATTCCAAGAATTCCCAAACCTATCCCAGCACCAAAGAATGGGGGGAATCTGCCAGCAATCCAGTGATGAGGTTAAGGAGATTGGAAAGAGTCTATACCCCCAACATGCACCTTCCATACAAAACCTTACATCTAGCTACCATCAAGTTCTCCCAGAATATCATCACCATACTCTACACTCAAGGTTAGTGTAGTATCCACAGCCCAGCTGGGCAAACCAGAGAAATACATCCAGACATCCTGGTTTCCGTGATGAATACCAGACCCATTTTCTTCAGCAAGATGAATAGATGTGGCAACATACAGACAGATTTGGCATTCTACAGAAAAACTAACTGGAATTCAAGTCATTCAGGGTCTTAGATTGAGGCGAGGGAGCAAAAGAGGGGGTTGAATCAAATTTCTTTTTCCTCTATCCCTGTAATGGCTCCTCTTTTCAGCATCTCCTATTATGCATCCCTTTTCCCATCACTGCTACATTCCACTACTCATTCTTTGACCTCCCATTAATTTTTGTAGATACCCCCTTGCCCACACATGTAGGCCTCCTGCCAGCTTTGATTCCACAAAACCTCCAAGTGGCACACCTGAATGGTCTCTGATGTTTAGCCAGAATCTTCTCCAGCACAATGGGCCATGGAGCATCTCCAGGTCCTCTTCTTTAATGATGTCTCCTTTCCACCTGCCCTATTTCTGGGGGACTCACTCATGGGGTGTTAGAAGAAAAATTTAATTCAGAAATAATTTTATTCATGAATAAAATTTGAACTCCTTTTCATCATCAACATGACCTGCAAGCAGCCATAACCAGAAGAAATTTCACTGCGAATCAAGACAATACAATGTTGAGGGGATCACTTAAGCTTCTTTCAGCTGACAATTAACAGCCAGGCTGAAACCGATCAAACTGCATCTCTCAAAATAATAAGCAAACAGGTAAAATCCCTTCGAGGTACAGAGCTGTCCTCAGCATACAAATGTGGAAACCCAAAAGTCAGCACACAAGCATACACAAAGGGAAGGAAAATGTACACACTCAGCAAAGCAGATGCATCACCTTGTTATAACTTCAAAAAATCTCACCGAGTTTTCCTCTAAGAGTTCCTTATATTTTATGCTTGGTGAAATATAGTAGGGCTATATGTCTTCGGACAAGCAGATATTGACCAACTGCCCGGTCTTGAATTCACGGTTTTGCTTTTCACAGCTTCTTCTGCAGCATTGTGACTGCCACATTATTAGTGATCTGTAAACCTCACAACATGGTTTATAATTATTCTTTCTGCAGTTAATCCTCTGAATATAAAGATGACTCAAAATATATCCATAGTTTATAATAACCTTCAGACAATAAACTGAAAAGCAATAATTTTACTGTAAAATCTAATCTTAATCTTATCATTGTTGCAGTTGTGAAGAACAGTTACTTACTAATACTGTTAATACTAGTCACTCATTATTTAGAAGAACCAGACAAGGATATCCACTTTCACTCTTGCTTTTTGATATTTGTGTGGAACTCTTGTCATGTACTATCAGACAAATTAGGAAGATTTAAGGAGTAGTACATAATTCAGTTGAATATAAACTGGTTTTATTGGCAGATGATATTCTTCTGTTTATGTCTAAATCTCACACTACTATTCCAGCATTGACGCAAGTGTTTGATACCTCTAGTAAAATAGCAGAATATTCTATTAACTGGTCCAAATGGGAGTTGATGTCAATAGGTGAAAATTTGATTATCCATCCATTTAAGGAATATCAATTCCCTATCTGTACCAAATCCATTAAATATTTAGGTATGTATATGCTGAAAAATATAACTCAATAACATGTAACATAAATAAAATATATAAGGAGATTTCTTCAGATATGGATAGAAGGGAGTCATTAAACCTCACTATTTGATGAAAGGTGAATGCTCTCAAAATGAATATTATTCCCAGATTACTTTATATTTGGGGAGGAATTCCTGTTCAGATATCTGTAAAATATTTTCAGAAAATATATTTTTTATTTAGAAAAATGTATGAGATTCTTAGATTCTGGATATATATTTATAGAAAATGCCATTACCAGTTAATGGGGGAGGATTTGGTTTTCTGAATCTGTAGCTATATTCATCAAGCTTACCTGCTATTAATAATGAAGCTAACAAAAATTTCCCAATTGGTCAGGTTTGGAATATACATATATAGCTCCTTAGGTTGGATGGACAGTATTAGGATTTAAGTCAAAGAGAACATTGGGAACAATTACATCAGTTAGAACATTATGGAATATAATATCTAAAAAAGAAGATTCCGTTCAAATTTGAGCAATGTTGTAGTCCACATATTTAGCATTTTTGGTTGGATTGATAATAAAGGATCTAAATTCTAGTGTTTCTGTAAACATAGAACAGACTAATAGGGTTTGTAAGGGAGCTTGGAGGTCTTCTGGTCCATCCCCCTGCCGATGGCAGGAGATCCTATATCAGTGATGGCTAACCTTTTCCAGACCGAGTGCCCAAAGCACGCACGAACCCCCAAAATGCAATGTGTGTGCGGCCTCCACACATGCACCCCACCCCATGCATGCGTGCATGCCCCCCGCATATGGCTTACCCCCTGCATGTGTGTGCAGTCCCGTGGGGCCCCATGGGGCCCTGCATATGCCCTGCCCCATGCATGTGTGTGTGGTGCCCCCCGTGTGCGTCCCACCCCCGTGCATGCACAACAGAGACCAGACAACCAACTGGCCGGTGGGAGGTGCGCACGCATTCACAGCGGAGCTGAACTGGGGTGATGGCACGTGTGCCCACAGAGAGGGTGCTGTGTGCCACCTGTGGCATGCGTGCCATAGGTTCGCCATCACGGTCCTATATCATTCTGCACAAATGTCTGTCCAATATCTTTCTAAAAACCTCCAGTATTGAAACACTTCTGGAGGCAAGTCATTCTGTTCTCCCTGTCAAGAAATTTCTCCTTAGTTCTCAGTTGGATCTCTTTTGAATGATCTTCCATCATTACTTCTTGTGCTTCACTCAGGTCTTTTGGGGAATAAGTTGACCTCTCTTCCCTGTGACAGCACCCAAGAATTGGAAGTCTACTATCATATCCTATGTGTTAGACAAACATATATAGTTCCCTCAATCATTCATTATATAGTTTAGCCTCCAGACCAGTGGTGGGTTGTCCCCGGTTTGCACCGGTTCTATAGAATCGGTAGTAAAACCAGTGGGAGGCTCCGCCCACCAACCCTGATGTCATCAAAAAGCTTCTGCGCATGCGCAGAAGAGCGTGCGCGGCCCCGCTGTGAACTGGTAGTAAAGGTAAGTAGAACCCACCCCTGCTCCAGGTGCCTTATCATCATCATATTAATAACTATATCAGCTAAAAAATTATGGAATGGAATGTCTAATAAAACAGATTTGATCTTTTTCCCATGTTAAATTGACTTTATAGGGACTTTAAAAAACGGAGCAAAGCTGGTAATATAGAAAAACTAGATGAAAGCGGGGATGTTGACTTTAGACAAATTGATGCTAATGAGGATGAATTTTTAACATGCACTGTGCTGAGATATAAATATCCTCTCAGATGTAACTCAGTGACAATATTTATAGCTACAACATTTGTTAACAACATTGTTTGGACCAGAAGCATTTTCACTTGAGATACTGGAACAACTGGTTAAATCTTTTAAAACTAAAAAACCTCCTACAAGTTTTTATAAACATTTATTATCAATAATTTGTTATTCTTGTCCTGTATATGTCTCCCAATACTGGCACTTTTCATTCTTCAGCACCAAGATAAACTGTCTGCTTTCTTTCCATTCTATTAATAGGGCACCCTCGGGATGGACTATATTCAATGCACAGTTTAATTATTCTGTCATTTTAGATTTTACACAAACACAAGGGGTGTGTTTCTAAATGCATTAATTGGGTGTAAATAATTAAAATCAATCAAAGGGGTTGCAGAAGGAAACGGAACTCGGAAGCCCGTTTTCACTGGCAGAGCGCTCAGGACATCATAGGCTCCCACAACATGAGTGACGTCAAGCTGGCCATGCTCACCCTGGCCACACCCACCCCAGCCCCCCAAGGTGAAACACAACCCTGACGCGGCCCTCAATGAAAACAAGTTTAACATCCCCGTGATAGAGCTTTTGAATGCACCATTTTCAAAACTATACCAAAAAACCCCCCTCTCTTTTGCATTTGTTTTCATAGCCAGTTGACTATAGTGTGAAGAAAGAGAAGGTTACTGCTGTGTGATGAAGAGAAATTCACTCAAAAGAGAAGAGACTTTAAGCGGCAATTTCAGGGAAGGGATGTTGAACTTCTTTAGTGATGAAGTGACCATAGGAGGTTTTTTTTAAGTAGCCTGTGTTTTGAAGTACAAATATTTTGCAGCTTTTTTGACTTCCATAGTCATCCAAGGGATGGATGGAAGTGTGTGTGTGGGGGGGGGGTTATAATATAAGCATCATGACCGCAGGATTCCCTGAATCTTTTGTATATGCACTGTGGGCATGAAAGGGCCAAGGGAAGACCTAAAGGGTGAATTCTATCCTTGGCACAGTTAGGGACTCTTTTATAGTGAAGAAAAGATGTGCAACAGAAGAAGCAAGTCCACCAGTAGCGCATTCTTGTAATCTTCAGCAATAAACTGAACTCAAAAGAGCCTTGGTAGTACTAGGGTTTAAGGCACCCTGTTATTAAGCTGCTTAAGACCAGCTGCCTGCAATTACTGCAGGGTTCGAATCTCGCCAAGGCTCAAGGTTGACTCAGCCTTCCATCCTTTCTAAGGTAGGTGAAATGAGGACCCAGTTTGTGGGGGCAATAAGCTGACTTTGTATAAATATACAAAAGGATGAAGGCTATTGCTGAGCACATTGTAAGCCGCCCTGAGTCTTCGGAGAAGGGCGGCATATAAATCAAATTAAAAAAAAAAAAAAAAAAAAAAAATCCCACCGAGAGAAATTCAGAAGGAATTCTCCAGCATGCTGAGAATGAGCTAAAGAGAATAAAAGCTAAAAAAAGAAAACATTTGAGAATGTGCCAGGCAGTTTTCAGCATGTCATCAGTTCACTCACTGTCATCAACTGACAAGTTATTGTTTGCCAGACCGAGATGCTTGATTGACTTGCTTCCAAAACTGGCTCATTGTAATATTAAAGAAAATTTCCTCATGGATTTCTAAAGGAGGAAATGAGAGGGAAAAGACAGGCAAGAAGAACAGGCAGCGTTTCTTCTAGCAACAGCATCTCCGTGTTGTTGGCTAGATCAGATTTTGCTAGAGAAATTTATAATGACGTATTTGATTTTGAGCATCTTATTTCTCCTAGTCAGTGCAAAATTTGTCCTACATTGCTACAGGATTCCCTTAAGGTTATTCAATCAGAGTTTTCTACCAGGGTTTAAAAAGAAATATACATCCGTATGTTTCCTTTCGGGATGTTTTTTTATTTTGTTTTTAACTCAGAAAATGATTCTTCCCTCCCCATTATCATTCATCAGGGTCACTTCCTGTCCTCTTTGTATCCATGCTTAATTCCATATGACAGGGCTGAAGGAAACATGTTCGACCACTATTTATTTTTTTCTGATTGAGTTCAAGAAAATATTACAGATTCCTTCAAGGCCATTTATATTCATTGTCTTGGAAGGACTATAATAATAGAACAATCATGTTTTCCTCTTCAAAATATAATCACCTTTTTATCTCAATGGCTGCACTATAATTGCTATAGAAAACTCCTGCTATCTATAACCATGGCTTTAATACATTCATTTCTATCTGTCAGCCCTCAAGTCTTCCTCTCGTAAACAGATTCAAAAGGGCACATCCTTTTGTTCACCAGGCCATCACTTTCATCAGGCCACTAAATAACCACTTAATCATATCAATGTTCCACATTATGAATTGATTTGGATGAGCAGAATGAAGTCAACAGTGCTCAGTAAAGGACAAATATTTTTATCCAACTTTTTAATAATGTATATGGAGAACATGTATGGAGAATGAAAAGTTTTAATTCTTATCTGTTTCTTCAGTTTCTTTCTTTTTCCCTTTCTCTTTCGCTCACTCACTCTGTGTTTATGCATATAAGCAGGATCAGACCTGGTTAGCATCTGTATGCACCCCTCAAAAAATACCAAGACTCTAGCTTAGACTAGAAAGTTGAAAACTGATCTCATAAGAAAGAAGAGGTATAAGGCTTCTGTAAGGTTGCCATGTCCATAAATTCACTACAAATCAAGTCTAATTGAGCAACAGTCAACTGTTCATGAGAATATTAAGAGAATTGTAAAAGTTCAAGTAAACAAGAAACAACTTACTGCAGGAGTGTCAAACTCGATTTCAAGGCTGCATCAGGGTAGTGTTTAACCTTGGGGGTCTGGGGTGGGTTGGCCCAGGTGGGCATGGCCAGCTCAACATCACTTGTGTTGGGTGGCCCAAGTGTGCCGGCAGCAAAATCATGCTCCTGACCTCCATTTTCAGCTGTGATGCCCTCCTGTAGCCTTCTACCAATGAAAATTGAGCTCGCAAGGGCCGCCTGCAGCTCTCCCGAGATCTGTTTTCACTCGCAGAGGCACCATGAGCTGGTCCTTTTCTGTTTCCTGGGCGGCCCCGCAGGCCAGATATAAGCACCCTCCAACCCCCAGGCCTTGAGTTTGACACCCCTGACCTACTGTTTCATGCAGTCATTTGAACAGTAGCTAACCTGACTAATGAAACAATTATATTTTTCAAGTTTATCTTTGGCATAATGAAACAATATACCACATTTAAATCAGTGGTGCACTAACTTTCTTAGAGTGAAGATTCAGCGTGGTCAAGGTGAGTTAAATTTTGGGCATTTAGCAGCCACTTCTTCCTTGCATTAGAATAGTTATGTCCAATGGTGGGATTCAAATAATTTAACAACTGGTTCTCTGCTCTAATGATTTCTTCCAACAACCAGTTCACCAAACTGTTCAGAAATGTAACAACCGGTTCTCCCGAAGTGGTGCGAACTGGCTGAATCCCATCACTGGTTATGTCATAATATTGTGGAATGCTAATTCACTGCAAACTAACTATGATTAACCATATGATACAAATGCAATTTTCAGCTGCAGCAATAGATATAACAATTTTCAAATCACAGGAAGCAAATATTGCACTCTGTTTTGTTTTTGTCAGAACAGGCTTCCAGTATTTTATCGTGTTTCACAGGAAGCAAATATTGCAAAAATGCTCTTATAAGAAGGATTCAGTGAAATAGGAACAGGTTCAGAAAAGCATACTAAAGATGATCAGGGCACTGGAAGCTAAACCTTATGAAGGATAAGGAGCTGAGTATTTTAAGCCTTGAGAATAAAAGACTTGAGCAGGGGCATCACAGCACTTTTGAAAAACCTGAAAAGATGTCACACAAAAGGAGGTCAGGACCTCTCCTCTCTCATTCAAGAGTGGCAGACATGGAATAATTGATTTAAGTTATAGGAAGGCAGATTCCAACTGAATGTTATATGCACAAGGCACACTTTCTCCTATCAGTAAGAATAGCTTCACAGTGAAACCAATTTCACAGAAACGTTAAATTTATCAGAGATGTCTGAGGTTGTTTGAGATGCTTCAATTTGGCAGGAGGTTGGATTCAGTGGTCTAAATGGTCCTTTTTAGATCTATGACACGAAACACAGCGCATGAGACTATCCATCACCTTGCCTATAAAATGTGGGAGGGTTAATAAAACTGCCTCTCTTGTCCGCTAATTGCAATATAATCAATTCAGTGGTTGTGGTGCCGAAACCTAATGTCCCATGTCAGGCAAACAGCTGCTTCAAATAGTTCAGCATGAAATATCTCTTATGCATTCCTCCCCCCCCCCGCCAATCCTTCTCATTTAACTCAAGGAAAAAGAAATAGCTTTCCTTTTTTTGTTTGTTTTGAAAGAGGATAACAGTTCCATAACATTCTCAAAAGCAGGCTATGGAATTCATACAATTATCTGAGCTCTTTTGAAAGGGATGGGTGAATGATGGATCTCTTATAAATGTTTAGTCTGGTTCTATGCTCAGCATTCTTGCTCCATTTTAATCTCACCTTGACTTAAAAGGAATGGAGTGTCTTAAAATGAAGCAGGTCAAGAGTGAGAAGAGCCAACCGCAATAATACATGAGCACGCAATAGATACAGACACAATGTAAACTTCAGCAACTTCATAACTTTAACCTTAAACTGTCTACTGTTGACCGCACCCCATTTCTAAGAGGTCTGTAAAGGGACATGCATAAGCGCACCAGCGTGCCTTCCGTCCCTGTCCTGCTGTCCCCATTTATTCGTACCCATTTCCTGTGTTCATATCCATGTTTATACTTATTCCTGTTATCTCGTACATGTTTGACAAACTAAATAAATAAATAAATAAAATGTACTAGCACAGCCATGAAAGTGACATCAGCTTGTTTCTCCTTCTTATAGAAGATCACTTGACCCATATAATATCAAACAAAGGCACACCAGTATCCATAAGGGAGGGTTAGGGCAGCATGATCAAAGGCCCATCCTTTTGGGGGGGGGCAAAAGGAGTGAAGTTTTTGTCATACAACTACAAATATCATCTTTCCTTTTTTTTTTTGTTTCCCTTCAGAATCAGTGGACTAAGAAAATATTAATACTTATCACTGTTGTTTTAAAGAAAACAAGAAGAAAAAGAAAAATCAACCAAGTAAGACATTCTTACCTCACGATTACTAATGCATTTTTCCACCAAGGAAGAGGAGGAGGAGGAGATCCATCTCCTTTGTAGGGAATAAACCCCCTATAAATGCTAGACCTTGAATGTAGCTTGGCATTGTGTTAATCCCTGACTTCCTATTCATTCCCTTTAAGGATTCAGTTAATCCAAAGGGAAGAAATAATGAGATAACTCCTCCTATGGGGCTGCAGAGATATATAAGAGAAAAAGCAGCTCAAGTACCCTCTGACCTTTTATAATCCTAATTTACAAAGAAAAAAGTTTTTTTTTTAAATCAGGAAGCTGCAATCATTAGGGCAAGAATGGGCAACCCAGAATCCATGAGCAACCTACAGAATTCACAAAACTCCATTTGTACTCCCAAGTCCTTCTAGAGTGGGTGGAACTGAATATTTTTTGCATTTTTTTTTCTAGTTTTGGGGATTTAAAGATCTAAGCATACTTAACTATTTCAATTTTTTTTAAATCGGGCAAAATTTCTATTGTTAACTCCTCCAACTCACAAAACATACAAACAAGTGAAAAATTCAGTCCTACTTGCTTCTGTGATAGATCACAGATAGAATATAGTATTATAGTAGAGCCTCCAAGCCAAAAAGGATTGTTAACCTTGGGTTACATTGTTGAATTACAACCAGGGAAAGTTCAACTTCATTGAAACTCACTAGGTGATTTGGGGACCAATTTACTTAGAAAACTTGTTGCTATGGGGATAAAATTAAAGAAACTATGTATGGCTCCCTGAGCTCCTTAAATAAAAAGAGATAGATTTAAAAGAAAATAGCATTTGCCAAAAAAAAAAAAACCTTCAGAGATTTTGGAAGACTGATTTCCACACATCATCAATCCCTAATTCCTTTATGGGAATACTGTTGATTGAGACTGGGAATTCAAACATCAAATATAAAATGTCATGTATCACTGGACAATGAATAAGTGTAATTATACAGCAGTTCTGCTTTATATTTTATTTATATCTGCTTCTTCTTTTTTTTTCTATCCACTTCACTCAGATGACTCTTTACAGAAGTATTTCCAACTTGAAAATAAAACTAAGAGAAAAAGAGTTTGAGCACTGGAGTCCCTGGTATAATTATTCTCCTTCGCCTGACAATCTAATTTAAACCAGAATGATGCAGTAATTCATCACAGTTCTTTCAGTAACATACAGAAAACTTTAGTTTCTGGGGTTTTTTCCCCCTTCCAATCAAGCCCCGTGTAGAGCTGGAGTGCAACACTCAGTACCTCTAATCAGCCATGTTCTTGGTTTATAAAGGTCCAGTAATACAAAATGTTAATATACATATAATATTTTTTTTAAGTTTTAAATAAAATATTTATTGGTGACCTTGATGAACCCAAAAGTAGCTGTGCAGGTTTCATCCTTATTTTTAAGCCTCTTTAAAAAAAAAAAAGTTTGCTTATCTTCGACACTTAGCCAACGCCCGCAGGTGCTTTATGGGACCTTGCTAAGACAGTTCCACGAGGCCTTCCAGAAAAGGCCTGCATTATTAAAACAACTCCCGACAGAGTCTTTCTTTGTCCAGGCTGCTCCCCTGGAAGCCCTGCCCATCCAGTCCATGTGGGCTCAGAGACCCTGATCTCCCTTCACTCTGTAGCATTGGAACCTGTATTTTTCCCATTGGAGGTCACAATTTTGATCTATTTGATAGATCGCAATCATCTATTTTCACCACCTTGGTAGCTTCTCTGAATTCTACATCATTCAGTACAAAGGTCCAAACATTGTCGCAAAACCTGTATGTATTCAGAGAGCCCCTGAAATTGACTCTGTTTCTGACCCACTGTGCTAATGCAGCGTTGATAGCTTTGTCAAACTGTAGGAGGACTTGAAGGACTTGAAGAGAAAGCTGAAGTGTGATCTGCTAGACTGAATGAGCTCATTCAGGCTTTCTTGAAGACTTTTTCGCAGGGTGGTGTTTCTATACAGTTGGTAAGCCATGGCTCAAGTAGATAGATGCTGATCATCCACAGATCTGAAACCACCTAATTTTCACTAAAGACCTTGGTAAGGAGGGCCTGTGCAGCTAGTAGCTGATTCCGACAGCGAGGAGGCTGGTGTGGTGCTGCACCAGCAGCCTATGCAGCTGGCACTCAAGTCAGACAATGAGAAGGCTGGAGAAGATGTGGTGGCAGAGGCGGGGATTCAGCCAGGGCCTTCAGAGCCTCCAGAAGTTTCCTTAAGTGAAGAGGACGAAGAGGAGGAGCCGCTTCTTGATGCACGGGCGCGCAGAGCTGCCAAAGGCAGGAATGGCTCCTAAGGAGGAGGTCTCCTCGAGAGTAAGGTTTGGGGCTAATTGGCCACTCCCTTAGCCAATTTAAGGAGGAACGCCGACTGAAGCAATTTGCAGGGAACAACTTCATTCACATACTTTCATGTTTTGTCTTGCTTATCTTATCAGCTTCCTGCAAATTGCTTATGGACATTCTGCCAACCACAGTAAGCTTTCTGTATTATTTTTTGAATTCTTGGCGACAGTTAATGCAGTTAATTAACAGCCGTTGTTGTAAAAAACTGGTTTATTTAGTAAACTAAGGTTTGAATGGACTTTGTATGTGCTATGTTCTTTGGAGTCCGTAGGTGGGGCAGAACAGGGCCTCTCACTCACATGAGTCCCACCAGGCTCCTCCAGACCTCCAAAATGGAGAAACAGGCCACCAGCTCCAATCCCTGCCTCTTTCCGACACCACCCAATATACAGATAATCTAAGGTGCTTTCAAATAAGGACCATTAACGTAAAATGATGGGCTCAGGGATTTTAAGCCACACATTGATATCATTTGGAGTTTTCTTTACCATATGTTACACACCCATTGTTATACACCACCTACAGGGTGGTGGCAAGTGTGAAATTATTAACATGTGACAAAAAATAACAAGTTAAGAGTCTCTAATTTTCAATGCAACTATAATTTTATGTCCAGACAGACAGACCAGGACTGAGCACAAGAATAGGACTGAATTAAACTTTAGGAAATTCTAATTCTAACACATTCTGAAGCTTCAACTCATTGCCATCCACTGAGAAAAAAAAAATTTATGGTAAGGAAACATTCAAATGTTTTCATAACTTTTATCAGAGAAGCAAGGATGGCTTCTGAGGCTAAAAAAAAGGAAACAATACAGAGAATGGTGCTTGCATAAGTTAATTTTAGATTCTCCTTCACTTACCTTATGCCTTTAATTTCTTTCGCTTGTTATTTGTTGCTCCATTTTTGTTCACTGCATAATATCTGGAGAGAGAGAAGTTCCCTGAGGATGGGCTCCAGCACGAGTCCAAAAGCTTGGAAGAATAAACCTCAGGTCACAGTGACCGACTCAGATTGGAAACTGCATAATATTGCTTATCCCAAAAGAGAATAGTGTGATAAGCAAGCGTGATGTTTACAAGTTAGGAAATTTGCTGCCCATTTTTTCCCATACTTTTTAATCTCAGAGTTTAGTGCAGAATTTTGTCGTCTAGGTACCATGTCAGAATCCCTGTGTCTTACTGAATCTGATGTTTCACAGGTATTTGACAGTCTGCGGATTACTTGATACTCTCTGAACATGGCTGTTGGCTTGCCAAAATGTCATTTACCTGTCTAGATTTCCTCTACACTTCTTTATTTCAAAAACCCATGTACTTGTTTGTAAAGGTAAAGGTAAAGGTTCCCCTTGCACATATGTGCTAGTCATTCCTGACTCTAGGGGGCAGTGTTCATCTCCGTTTCAAAGCCGAAGAGCCAGCGCTGTCCAAAGACATCTCCGTGGTCATGTGGCTGGCATGACTAAATGCCAAAGGCGCATAGAATGCTGTTATCTTCCCACCAAAGGTGGTCCCTATTTTTCTATTTGCATCTTTTACGTGCTTTCGAACTGCTAGGTTGGCAGAAGCTGGGACAAGTAACGGGAGCTCACTCTGTTACGTGGCACTAGGGATTCAAACTGCTGAACTGCCGACCTTTCAATCGACACGCTTAGCGTCTTAGCCACTGAGCCACCCGCATCCCTAATGTACTTGCTTGTAGATGATGCTATGAAAAGTTGCCTTTTTCTGTAACTGCCTATTTGCCTAATTCTGCATCTCATTGTCATGCCAGAAAAGGAGCGGGGGTGGGTGGGGTGCCTCTTTGTCTATGACAATTGCACATAATTTTTTTAGAGAAGTTCATTGTTCCACCTACCAGCATTAGAAATTTTAAAGACAGTGGAAATTTGCCAGCAGAGCAAATGTCGAAATCTGGAGGAATACAATTTATTACCTTTATTTTTGTGAAGGGAATAAATTGTATTGTGCATTTAAAATATGGACCACAGAAGCTGAGATGAGTCAATTTTTGGCTGGCAATTCTTAGCAGTATATGTATATGTGTCCATGTTTATGCCAAAAATCCAAATGTATCAGAATAGAGTGAAAAACAAAAACCCACCAAGAACAATCCAGGACCACTTCAATGCATTTAGCTGGATTTAGAACTGTTGGGTGATAAAAAGATTGGTTGCCTAGAATTGCCTAAGGAACTAGCTCTTAACCCTTCTAAAAATGTTACGCATAGCCCCAGAAGGTTACATACTTCTGTGTTAATGGAAACAAGAATAGGTAATGTGGAAATGCAAAATTTAAGGCATACATATGAAAGCATGCTACATTTGGCTAGATGGACTTGTGGTATGTCTTAAATCATAAATCATCTTCATTGAGAAGAACTAGATGTGAACCAAAGCAGCTGCCTTCCATTTATTAGACTCACTTGTAAGTGATGTGCTTTGAGGTCTATTTCAGAAAGAAGTTTTGGCAGCCATGTTAAAACACTGGCTGTGGTTTGATTTTTGTTTTTAAAAGAGTTTTAATGGCTCACAAATATGCTGAGTAAGGAAACTTAGAGGATGTCTATCTCATTGATACAAATACATACATACAAATACCAGAAGTGGTATTCAGCAGATTCTGACCAGTTCTGGAAAACCGGTAGCGGAAATTTTGAGTAGTTCGGACAACCGCTGACTGGCCCCGCCCCATCTATTCTCTGCCTCCCGAGTCCCAGCTGATCAGGAGGAAATGGGGATTTTGCAGTATCCTTCCCCTGGAGCAGGGTGGGAATGGAGTTTTTATAGTATCCTTCCCCTGCCACGCCCACCAAGCCACACCCACCAAGCCATGCCCACAGAACTGGTAGTAAAAAAATTTGAATCCCACCACTGCATGAGACTCCCTGACAAACAATATTATAAAAATAATAATAGCCACAGAGCATGTTGCAGAATATTTCAACTAACTTTTGTTTAAAAACGTATCCCCAAAGTAACCAAATAAATGAATTTCTTTAAAGGTTGATGATTGGAAGAAAGCTTCCCTGATTAAAGACCAGGACTGACAAAGTATCAATCACTGCTTCTTTTGATTAGGCCCCATACTAATCTTTGTCACTGTATAATGACTATCTTGGCAAACAGAGTCTGATTGCTTCAGGCAACTCATTTGCATTAATCAAATAAAGTAAAAAAGACAAGGATGCACTTGACTGTACAAGGCAAGATGGTATGTATCTCACTGCAGAATAAAAATGGTGAGAATTCACAAATATGAGCTTCATTGATCCGTGGAATTCTACGCATTAATGGTATAATCAGGTTCTGCATGCATTTGTGAATCTCTCTTAGCTGGAGACACATTATTGGCCATCCTAGCCAATATTTTTTATCCTGACTACATGATATGAGGGTACATTACATTTAACTGCCCCCTTTGGGGTAGGGATTTACAGTCTGATAACTTTTTTTAAAATTAAACATCTGTAGGAAGAAAAATCACCAGACTGGACTTTGGGGAAGGCAGGTATTTCACTTACTTTTTAAATTATTCAAGGTGACTGAGTGGGAGCTTCTATAAAACTTAAGAAGCTTCAAGTTGTTTGCTGAACTAGAAGCCTCTTCTATGAAGCTTTCCTGTAGAGACTGGGACCATCTAGCACAGGGATTTCCATTCCCAACCCCTGGTCCATGGACCGCTACCATAGACTATCTGGAAGGGGGAAAGCCCTGTACTATGGTGAGTGATGTTGTTGTACGCAGCCCCTGCGAAAGGGATAAGATCGGACCAATCGGTTTGTTGGTATGACACATAGCAACGGAGATAGCATTCTACAGCAGCGTTAGTACGTTCCGCAGCTCCGTTGGTGCTAGGGTGAAATGCTGAACTCAACCCCTGGGTGGATCCTATCCTAGTCCAAAGCCCATTGGGAAGCTCCATATGCACAAGAGGTGGGCACGCACAGGAAACCATCCTCTCTCACACATACCCCTGCTGTTGCCGCTGCCACTACTGATTCACAGAGCCAGAAAGCTTGGGGCTGCTGATCTAGGAGGTGTCCCGGAAAAAGCTCTAAAACTGGAATGAACTTAACACTTTAAGTTAAGCAAGAAGTTATACCTAGGTTTAACATCTAGACTATAGTTTTTAGCTCATTTCATTCAGATGAGGCATATTACAAAGGAAGCACGAATGGATTTGTAGAGGTGGATTGTTTAACTTTTTTCAAATATACCTTCAAGTGTAAAGGCTGTTTTTTTAAAAAAACAACAACAACAACTCCAAGACAATTTAATATACTTATGAACCCACATTTCAAAACTTTGTGGCATTTATATCTTCTCTTTTATAAGGTACGAAGGAAAAGATATATTTCTAAATACTTAAGTCTACTATATCTTTTCTTATTTGGAAATAATGTTGTTGTGCAAATCCCCTTTATTCTTTGTATGCATAAGCAATAAAATCATATAAAGCAACTCACAGATGGAGAATAGCAGTTGATGAGATGATTTGCTGTTGATTCTGGTACAAAATGTTACTTAGAAATTATCTCTATGAAAATCTCTATTTATTTGAGTTTGGCAAGTGGTAGGACTCCAATGTTGCTGCCCCACAATTCCCAGTCCTAATCAGCCAGCATGGCGATTGGCCAATTATCTGAGGATGATGAGAATTGTGGTCCCACATCCTGGGATGGCACCACCTTTTAAAATTCAGCATAGTGGATTACAAATAAAACAAATTAAAAAACATTTATTTTATATGTTCTGTGACATAGTGTTGATGCTACCTAAATTATCTTAAGCAATATTTTGTATGCTGATACCTTCCAGGTGCCCTAAATGTTATTTTCAAAATCCCAGCATCCGTCAATAGACCAATCACCATTCAGACAAAGAGTTAATGTCTGGATGGTATCAAATTATAATACCGTATTTTTTGGAGTATAAAACACACTGGAGTATAAGACGCACCTTAGTTTTTGGGGAGGAAAATAAGAAAAAAACTGATTGGCGGATGGATCGGCCTCCCAGAATACCCCCAATCAGCTGTTCCCAGAGGTGAATTTTAGCAACAGGTTCGTTAGTTGTGAGCTCTGTTCCTTGCTTTTTTTTTTTTTTTTTTTGCTTTTTTTCTGCCTCTGAAAGCCACTGAAACAGAGCTTCAGGAAAAAAGTCTCTGAAGCTCTGTTTTTGAGGCTTATTTTCTGAAGCTCTGTTTGGGGGCTTTTTTTTCTGAAGGGTCGTTTCTGATGCTTTTTTCAGCCTCTGAAACCTCTGTTTGAGAAGCTGGGCAGGGCTACATTCAGAGTATAAGATACACCCAGATTTTCACCTTCTTTTTTAAGGGGAAAAGGTGCGTCTTATACTCCGAAAAATATGGTACATATTACAGCCATTCTATGAAAAATTATTTGAGAATCTCACCTAGAATATTGATCATGTTACCCTAGGCTCTCCGCTATAATAGATTCTGTAACATGAATAACATCACCTAAGTCTTAATGAACATTCCCTGCTCTGCTAATTGTTATTTCTTTTCTGGTCTTCAGTTGACCAAATCCGTTTTTGTGCCAAATAATGGATGCCTGTAAGGTCTTGTGTATGATCTCAGGGCCACTGTCAGAATAAATAATTACTTGAAAAAGGGGAAGATGTGCAGCTCATTATGTTCTGCATTCCTTAATTTAATGTAGGTAGGCAAGATCAGCTTTCTTCAAGTTGAATTCTGAAAGCTGAACAAATAAGAAGAGATGACTATAAATATACATTCAAAGAAAAAATATATAGTAAAGTAAATGTGAAAGAAAGAAGTGACAAAGGAAAAGGAAGATAGAAAAAGAAAACATGAAAAATATATAAAGAAGCAGCTGTAAAAAATTAATACTTTTTTTTTAAAAAAAAAGAGATGACGGATTGATAAATGAAGAACAGATCAAAAGTGTGTGTTGCAGCAAAAAGATAAATTGAGCTTGGAAAAGTTCTAGGCAGAGATGGTTTGAAGAGGTATGCCATTCTCAATTTCTGATAAACAACCTGGATTTAAAAGTCAGTGAAGTTTTCCCAATGCTTGATTGTCTCTTTTGGTTTCTCAAATTCCATTAGCAAAATCTTTAGTCTGATCATGAAGCAGTTTCTCTTCTGTTATGCTGTTTGCAAAATTAGGCAGACTTTGACTGCCCACTGATAACCTACCGTCAATTTTAATATCTTATTTTGTCTGTCTTTTATTTTTATTTTATTTTTTGTTATTATTATTGTTTTTTAATGCTTTTATTTGTAATGCTGGTCTGTGACCATAATAAAAGTTGATTGATTGATGATAGTTTGAGATCAGTGACTTGACTCTGTTGCAAGCACACCCCATACTTAGATAATGAGATTGGCCAACAAACTTCACATTCAAGATAAACTCAACCTTCCATCCTTCTGAGGTTGGTAAAATGAGGACCCAGTTTGTTGGGGGACAATATGCAAACTGCAATTGCTAATATTGCAAACTGCCCAGATAGTGCTGTAAAGCTCTATAGGGTGGTATGTAAGTCTAAATGCTATTGCTATTCATGAAGAACAAGTTCTAAGTAGGTCATGGCCCATCAGCAACAAATGTTGCCAACAAGGAATCTGTGCCAAGAAGAATGTGTCATTGGCAGTCAAATCATTTCAGACATACAGTTTGGTTGAAACAGAATAAAGTACACATAGCTCGCTGGATTTGGGTTTACGTAGCATTTAAGTTTGGCTATCTCCCAATCTGTTATGGCACGCCTGGGTGTTCATAAAAGTAAGATCATTTTACAAAGCACTATGTGGTCAAGGCATTTATAAACCATAATCTCTTTAATGCAATATCACATTTTTCTACTGCTGTGCTATAGTATTTTTAGAATATTCCCTGATGTATAGACAATGCCAGCGGCTACAATCCATAAATATTTGACGGTAAAGCATGGATTTTTTTAAAAAAATGTCCTATGGTTTCTCAAAAGATCAGCTGAAAATCTGCCTACACAACTGTATCTGTAAATCTCTATTTGTATTTAAAACTAGGTCATAGTACTCAGCGTAACAATTTTTCAGTGCATCAGAGGCCTTCCTTGAACGGTGCCCCAGGTCAATCTTATTTTTAGTTTTGCTTGTTTGTTTGTTTGCTAAGAATTCATCTCAAAACAGTGGCTTTGTTCTACACAATATTCTGTACTGAAAATATAACATACAATCGTGTTCCAGTGGCTTAAAATACGTATAGTAAGAAAGCCACTACTCTTAGTATCATAAAAAGACATTATATACATAGAAATATATAACTGTGAGCAAGAAGAACTGATGGCAGGTGGACCAAGGCAGTCATAGAATGGATCCCACTCAGTGGTGAAATCTAAAATTTGTTACTAGCGGTTATGTGGGCGTGGCTTGGTGGTGGTGGTGGTGGGGTAATGTGACTGGGTGGGGTAATATGACTGGGTGGGCATGGCCAATTTTTTTTTAAACTTTTAAAACCATTTTTTCTACAACCTCTTCGGCGAAGAGGTTGTAAAAAATGCTTTCAAAAGGCTCTGACGATCCCAGCTGAGTTGCCTGATGGCAGAGGATTTTTTAAAAAGCCTCTGCTGATCAGGCAACTCAGCTGGGATCAGCAGAAGCATTTAAAAGTAAAAAAGAGTTTTTTCCTTTTAAATGTCTCTGACGATCCAAGCTGAGTTTTTTTTAAAGCCTCTGCCAATCAGGCAACTCAGCTTGGATCGTCAGAGGCATTTAAAAGAAAAAAGGGGTTTTCTTTCTTTAAAAGCCTTTGACGATCCCAGCTGAGCCGTGCGATCATCAGAGGCTTTTTTTTTTACTTTTAAAAGCATTTTTTCTGCTGAAGAGGTTGTAGAAAAAATGCTTTTAAAAGTTAAAAAAAGCCTCTGATGATTGTGCGGCTCAGCTGGGCATGGGGGGGGCAGGGATTTTTGCTACCGGTTCTCTGAACCACCCGCCTCCATCGCTACCGGATTGGGCGATCCGGTCCAAAACGGGAGCATTTCACCCCTGATCCCACTTGATAAAAAGTGTCCACGAAAGAGACCTAAAACAAGATGGATCAACAACATCAGCAAGTACTGCCAGCCCAGTACAATTGGCAAAAGAAAGTTCAGGACCATATAGTTTGGAAATATGCGGAAGAGGCCTTCATTCTGTAGTAGATAGACAATGCCTAGAATGATGTCTTTTAAATTATAAGACTGTTTTTTAAATTATAAGGCTAAGAGCTGGAGCTGGTCTCTATACTCATACAGCAGGGACTTTCTCACTATACAGTAGTGGCCAAAATTGTGGAAACATTTTAGGAAAAGTGTATTTTCTAAAACTACCTAATAACACCACTTTTTTTGGAGTAGTACCATAAAATTATATATCAATGGAAAGATAATTTAATCAAGAATGTAATGCAATAACTTTTATGAAGGATTTGCTATTAGAATAGCAGTTACAGTATAAAGAAGAAAAGTGAAACACATAGAAAAAATGAGATATACAAAAATTATCACCATAGAAAAAACGAGATATACAAAAATTATCATGTCAGTTAATACTTAGTTGGATAACCTTTAGCATTAATTACGGCCTTACAACGACTTCCCATCGAGTGAACCAAGTCTTTTAGTTCTGCAGCTGTTATAATGTGAAACCAAGATTGAATGATTGCTTCCATTAACTGGTTTTTATTGCTGGGTCGCTTCTGACTAACAAGTTTTTTTAGTCAGAAAATCCATAGATTTTCAATTGGGTTAAGGTCTGGGCTATTCCCAGGCCATTCCAGCAGTGGAATGTGATTATCTTGAAACTCCCCCCAAAAAAGTGGTGTTATTAGCCATCAAACCCCAAAAATATACTTTTCCCAAAAGGTTTCCACAATTTTGGCCACTACTGTACATATTTTAAGCATCTGGAACACATTCAGGAGTTAAATCAGTTCAAAAGCTCATTTCTTACATGGAACTCTTGAACCAAGAAAATATTAATGTGTTTCTAAAGCTGATTTTCCATTGAGCAGAACCAGGATTTTTTTTTTACTCGTTCAGATTTAATCTGTAATCTTATACCTATCTGTCATAATAGTGGGAATAAGATTTATTTTGACACATTCACCTTTCCCCATAGGATGAGGTTTAATGACTCCCATCTAGCCATATTCTGAAGAACCTTCTTTATATTTTTTATTTATATTACATGGCACTGAGTTATATCTTTGGATATGCACATACCTAAATATTTAGAGTATTTGGTCAAGTACAGAATTGATATTTCTTAAACAGATGGGTAACCATTTTTTTTATCTAATGGCATCAACTCTGATTAGGACCAGTTGATATAATATTCTGCTATTTTAGAAAAAATATCTATGTACCTTGCATCTACATGAATAGTAGTGTGAGGTTTAGAAATAAACAGAAGAATTTCATCTGCAAATAAAACAAGTTTATATTCAACTGAATTATGCGCGGTTCCGTAAATCTCCCTAATGTTGTCTGAGAAAGCAAAGTTTCATATTAGAAACACACACACACACACAAAACACACACACACACACACACACACACACACAAACACACATATGGATAATGTTTGCATTAGATAATTTTATGTAGCAATAGCACTTAAACTTATATACTGCTTCACAGTGCTTTACAGCCCTCCCTAAGCGGTTCACAGAGTCAGCATATTGCCCCCAACAATCTGGGTCCTCATTTTACCAACCTCGGAAGGATGGAAGGCGGAGTCAACCTTGAGCCTGGTGAGAATTGAACTCCTGGAGCAGTGAGTTAGCCCTGCAGTACTGTATTCTAACCACTGTGCCACCACGACTCAAACAATTGAAATTGTTTGCTATAATGACATAGCATACAATATAGTTTATATTTTGTTTTTGTTTTTTATTTTTGGTGGTTGTTTTTTTTTCACCTATTTTTTTAAGCTCTTGTGTATTTTTTAATAATGTATGTATTTTGTATTTTGTTATTTTTAGGGGTTTTTTTTCTTTTCCTGTTATAATTTAAAAAGGATTTTTTTTAAAAAAAATTAAAGGATGGAATTAATGGAAGATGAAGGATTGACAGAATCCTTGTGAACTCCTTCAGTTGGAGCTCCAATTTCAGAGAATATTGAAAAAGGAAAATTCCATAGTGAATTTGGTAAAAACCTGTTTGGGGGCATAATAAATAATTGGTTATTTTCAGCCTAGTTTCAAAAGAGTCTCCCAGCATTGTGCTCAGCAAAAGAATAAAAATGCAGGAATCCCACAGTCATTTCTTAGCTGGCATGTGTGACAGAAGGAATGAATTCAGGTTTCTTCATATTGAATGACAATGCTTGCAGCAAACCAAGTTAAAAGAGGCGTGCTGCATGGAAGCCAAGACTTTACGGCCCACGCATGCAACTTTTTAAAAGAAAGAAAAGGGGGAAAGAAAGCCTGTTGTGCAGCTACCCTATTGTCCTAGTTTTCATTCAGCAGGATAGTTTCAGCTCTACAGATTGCTTGAAAGAACTTACTGTACTGCTTCCCACATCTACAGTGCATCATTTGGGAGGTATAAACCAACTGGGGTATTATAGGAGTAGTTAACAGAATACTAATAAAGGAGAATATTTGTACCTCAGGGTTGATATGAGGGGTTTTCTTGAAGACAAGAAAACAAGCAAACTCGGTAACATCATCAGACGATAATGAAATGTCTGCAAGAAAAAAAGCAAACTCAAAGAGCACCAAGGACCCCCTCAGTTAACAAAATAACAGAGTTGGAAGGGACCTTGTCCAACCTCTGCTCAAGCAGGAAAACCTATACCATTTCAGACAAATGGTTGTCCAATCTCTTTTTAAAAACTTCCAGTGTTGGAGCATCCTCAACTTCTGGAGGCAAGTCATTCCACCGACTAATTGTTCTAATTGTCAGGAAATTTCTCCTTAATTCTAGGTTGGTTCTCTCCTTGATTAATTTCCATCCATTGCTTCCTGTCCTGCCCTCAGCAGCTTTGTAGAATAGGTTGACTACTCTTCTTTGTGGCAGCCCCTTAGATATTGGAACACTGATATCATGTCACCCCTGGTCCTTCTTTTCATTAAACTAGACCTGACCAGTTCCTGCAACCATTCTTCATATTGGGGATTCTGTTGGGGATTCTGGAAATGATTGACGAATGAATCAGAGTGGAGCCATTTTTATGTTTAAGTTTATGCCATTTTGCCTTAGGAATAGCCACTTTAAAGGTAAAGGTAAAGGTTCCCCTCACACATATGTGCAAGTTGTTTCCGACTCTAGGGGGCTCATCTCCATTTCAAAGCCGAAGAGCCAGCGCTGTCCAAAGATTCTCCGTGGTCATGTAGCTGGCATGACTAAATGCCAAAGGTGCACAGAACACTGTTACCTTCCCACCAAAGGTGGTCCCTATTTTTTCTACTTGCATTTTTACGTGCTTTCGAACTGCTAGATTGACAGAAGCTGGGACAAGTAATGGGAGCTCACCCCATTATGTGGCACTAGGGATTCAAAATGCTGAACTGCCAACCTTTTAACCGACAAGCTCAGCATCTTAGCCACTGAGCCACCGTGTCCCTTTGAGCCACTGTGTCCCTTATAGCCACTTTACAAATTGGTATATGTGATGGTTAGTTTAACTTTCTGTTATCTCACAAGACACTGTTAAAGACAAATGTAAGAATGTGTTGACTCATCCAACTGTACCAGCTACAAGGATGAACAGTCTAGTAGGAAGTGGTTTGTGTACTGAAGTACATTTGTAGTTTTGCTGAATAGATCCAAACTGCTAGGATCTATTATCTGTATTGAAGTATAATTGTCTGTATTGCATATGCTAAACCTTAGAAGAGAATCCCAGAGGAAGAAAGGGTGGAATCTCTTCTTCCTCACTTGCAAGCTTAAATAAACATTTGTCTTACTGTTACAAACTGCATTCAGGAATTGTCCATCATCAGGATGTGAAAAGGTCATATGCAATTATTGTCCCTGAATAAATGTAGAAGCTGTAAGTTATTCTTTTGCATCCTTGAAATTATCACAAGCAGTGTAGTAGACCTACCTCTTTGAAACGTGTCTGACAAGCACCAATAAACATTAAAGTCTTGACGGATTAAATATGGATTAAAATATGCTCTATTCAAGTACAATGTCTTTTTCATTGCACTGTAGAGCTACGGGGGAAGTAGGGTCAAAAGTAGAATTCATTAGGTTGCATCTGAATGGGTATATACCCAGTTTCACGTTTTCAAATCAATACTTAAAAACTGAAAATAATTTAGAAATTTGCAGTACAATTTGTCACAAACTAGAAAATTGTACATCAGGAAAATGTTATGTATCAGATGGAAATCTGTATATTGATGTAAATAATGTTAAAAGTACATTATATTAGGAGAAGTTATTTGCAAAATAGGTTTCATCAGGCCAGACTTCAGGTTGGGTTTTTTTTTACCTTTGGAGAAATGGATGCCAAAGATGTAGAGACTTAAATAATGCACATTTAATTTTCAAGTTCAGTGAACTGAATGTGAGGCATGTGCAAAAAATAAACTAGGAAATTAAACTTCATATATATGCTCATCTTGGGTAGAAGCCTGAGAAGCAGCATGTGACAGCAGTGGCAGTCCCTGAGCAGCTTTTTGGGGTTATTTGTTGTGTGTTATTGTTGGTTTATTAGGATATTCTTTTATCTTTATCAATTGATTATGTGCCATCAAGTTATTTTCAAGTCCTAGGGACATAGATTTTCCCCATGGTTATCTGTCCCTCACCTGGTCTTTTAAGTCTTCCAATCATGTACTCATTGCCTGCTGGTCTTCCTCTTCTTCTCTTTCCTTCCATCTTTCCCACCATTAGAGCCATTTCAATGAGTATCTCCTCATAATGTGTCTGAAGTTGGATAATTTGAGCCTGGTCAATTGTGCCTTGAACTCTGGGTTGTTTTTGACAAACCATTTCTTTGTTTTCTTATCCATCCACACTGTTCTTGGCAGTCTTGTCCAACACCAAAGTTCAAAAGCATTCATATTCTTCCTAATCCACTTCTTCAATGTTTCTTTTATATTAGATAATAGAAATACAGAACTGAAAAGGGATTCCTTTTCCAGAAGTACCACTTATCCTTGGCGTAGCCCCTTTAGAAGCATGGTTCCGTCTGTGGCATTCCTCAGGCTAAAACCTCACAGGGTGGCTATGGCTCCTGCTTTTACAGGCCCCTCATGACATGCTGTTTTGGCAACTATTTTAGAATAATGCGTGCAGGATAGCATACATAAAATACTGTTATTACAAGAGACTTCTTGAGCCTTGGGGCTCAAATTTCAATCATTTACTTCAGATGCTTTTGCATTTAGCACCAAGGCATAAAGCACAATAATGAATTATTGTGTTTAGCATAAAACTATTCTTTTTTATTTATTGTTCCTTAAAAACAGAAAAGTGTTCCATTAAAGTGTTGAACTATTAAAATTTAAAATGCATAAAACAAGAAACTAATAATAATCTTAGCTGTGCATATGTGAACATGGTGACAGGAATCTGGGAAGCCATATAGCCCTTAATTTCATGAATTCATCATTCTGGAGCATTCTGGGAATTTTAAATCCTAGAATCCCAGACTTGACTTAACAGTGAGAATGTGTACAGCAGCTGATAAGCAGTAGGACAAGCTGAAAGATTTCTGTTTTGATTTTGTTTCTCCCTTCTTTTCATTTTCTTTATAGGACCTTGCATCCTACCTCATCTCTCACATGTCCTGGCATTAAATTTGGGAAGATAATCTACAGCCCAAAGGCCACATGTTTTTTCATCCCCTCTCAATTTTGTAGTCCCCAAAGCACACTGAGATTTCACGCTGAAATTCAATAGCAAAATGAAAGTGAATGATATAGTGATGGCAAGACAAGAAAGAATGGATGGAAACTAATCAAGGAGAGAAGCAATCATGGAGAAGAACTAAGGAGAACTTCATAACAGTGAGAACAATTAACCAGTGGAATGGCTTGCCTTCAGAAGTTGTGGGTGCTTCATTACTGGAGGACTTTAAGAAGAGACTGGACAGCCACTTGTCTGGTATGGTATAGGATCTCTTGCTTAAGCAAGGTGTGGATTAGAAGACCTCCAAGGTCCCCTCCAACTCTGTTATTCTGCTATTCTGTTACATTCTTAAATAGATCTTAAATAGATCTCCAGGTGGACAGGGGTGGTCCCAGATGTCACTACTACTAATGATGTGACATTACTAGATATTTCCAATATATGTCTTGTAGGTCAGCTATGCATTCTTAGGCATGTGATCCAGACAGCATTTTTCATTTCCTGGGGAAAATCACACCCAGAGTACATTGGATGCTTGTTTCTGGAATCCAGATGACTTCCTAAAGCCATGATGGCGAACCTATGGCACGCGTGCCACAGGTGGCACGCGGAGCCATATTAGTGGGCACGCCAGCTTAACTCTGGGGCACATGCGCGCGCCGGCCAGCTGATTTTTGGGCCTTCTGGGCCCACCAGAAGTAGGGAAAGAGGCTGTTTCCTGCCTCTGGAGGGCCGGGGGGTGGGGGAAGGCCCGTTTTTCTTTCTTATCTGGTTCCAGATCCTCTCTATTTATCTGGGAAGGGCGAAAACAGCCTTTCCCACTCCCTTGGAGGCCCTATGGAGGCTCATTTCCCGACTCCCTGTGGGACAGGAAGTGACTTTTTTGCTGTCCCCAGCCTCCAGAGACTCCTAGAGAGGCTCCTAGAGACTTCTAGAGAGGCTCTGGAGGCTGGGGACAGCAAAAAATGTCACTTCCTGTCCTGCCGGGAGTTGGGAAATGTGCCGTTTCAGGCCTTTGGAGGGCCTCCGAGAGAGTGAGAAAGGCTGTTTTCGCCCTTCCCAGATAAATAGAGAGGATCTGGAACCAGATAAGAAAGAAAAACGGACCTACCAGGCCATCATGTGCCAGGAGCGCGGGGGTTTGCGCACGCATATGCGTGGGCACATGCGTGTGTGACCCGCCCCCCCTCTCCTGGCACGTGATGGCAAAAAGGTTAGCCATCACTGTCCCAAAGCATTCCTACTGTAGAGAAGGTTCAGCTTTACATATATGAGTCTCTCTTCTTCCTATTGGAGATATTGCAGAAAAACAGACCTAGTTTGTGTCTGCGCGGACGTCATGATGTTGTTTTTTTGCGATGATTTTAAGCCTCTGCGCATGCACAGAAGGCTTTGCACATGCATGCGCGAACGACACCACACGCACATTTGCAAACCGGTAGGGAAGGTAAGTGAATTTCACCCCTGAAACAAAGTTATATGAAAACCACAGGGCAGTAGTGTACTTTCTAACGTATCTCACATACTAAAGCCATACCTTATTTCTAACTGAGCCTCAAACATAGAAAGCTCAGAGGTCATTCTCAAATTCATGCCTGTTATCATTCTCAGGTTGGATGTTTTTGCAAATCCCAGGCATAAACTTCCTTAGGAAAAAAAAAATGTCACTAATTAGCTATAGTTCAGTTAATTCATGTATTCCTCTAGTTGTTAGCAGATTTACATGGTCCTCCTGTCAAAAAATGGGAAAGAAGCCAGACAGGAGCTCATTATTCCACCAGAAATCCTTGACCACTAATGAGTACTTGATAAAGGTTAGATAGCTCCCTGCCGACATTTGGCTATTAAATTGCATTTATACCGTAGCCCTATAAACACTATAAATTCTCTTTCATTAGTTCACTGTTCACAAAGCCCTTTGAAAACAGAAATTACATGGAGAGCATCTGCACCAAGCAGAATTCAAATTAAGGCAGGAGGGCCTCACACAGTTATAATTTCTCAGTGGGTAGAAAGATTACAAATAATTTCTCAGTGGTTATGGAGTTTCCAAGCAAGGCTACAGAATGCAAGGCAGAGCAATATGACTAATTTTTTTAAATTAAAAAATTAGGTGACAATGTGAAAAACACATCCTTCAGTCAACTTCTTGAATGCATTGCTATATTTTACCGATGTCTAACCATATCTTGGTGAAAGGTCAAAATACACATTCCCAAACCTGGATTGGCTGGAGGTTGACTCCATCTTCATCTGTGTGGTTTTCTTATCATATTATGCAAAATAATCTGGTACTCTTTTCTACTGAGGATCCTTTTTAATTTCCTGAGGGAAAGCAAATGGGATTTTTCAGATTCTATTTATTTCAGATTCCATTTCAGATTTCAAAAGAAGATATGTCCTCTTTTTTGTCCTCGTGTTCAACAGGCACAGCTTTAAAATCAAACATTGTCCGACTTGGTTTGTATCTTTTTTTTGTTGTTTTCACAACAATAATCATTCAAATTGTCGTTTATTGTGACCATGTAAATTGTCTGCTTCTTTTTTTCACCCTCATCCATCAATAGATTTGACAATCTAAATTTATGTTATTTATTCCCTGATTCCAGTAGTTGGCTTCAATCCAGCCTCTTCAAACCTATGATTGCCACAGTTTGTAGATCAGATAATTCTGCATACATTTCTAAGGTGAGATTTGAAAAGCACATCGTCAACAATTCATTATTATTGCTAGTATATCTTCTTGAAAATAGATTTGTTGGAAAAATATTGCAATTGAAAAATCATTCTTTCTGATACTGGAAAAAAAATAATTTCAATACCTGTAAGGCGATGATTTTTTTTTTTTTTTGGCAGTTTTCCACTATAATTTTTTCACAGATGCTAAGAAAGTTAAACAATTAATGTGTCCACTTTTCTCCCATTGTTCTCCTTTCCAGCTGTGACCTCCTTTGGCTTGTTCAGATCTCTTGTAAACCTAACCAAGCCCACAAGATTTTTTTTTAAAAAAAAAACCCAAGCCATTACACGTACTAAACAAATGGTTGTAAGCTTTGACCATTCAAAGTTACAATGGCACTAAAAAAAGGTGACTCATGACCATTTTTCACACTTAACAAACATTGCAGCATCCCCATGATCAAAATTCAGACATGTGGTAACTAGCATATATTTTATGACAATTGCAGTGTCCTGGGATCACTTGATCACCTTTTGTGACCTTCTAACAAGCAAAGTCAATGGGGAAATCAGATTCACTTAATGACTGTATTACTAACTTACCAAGTGCAGAGATTCATTTAACAACGATGGCAAAAAAAAGTTCATAAAATGGGACAAAATTCGCTTAACAACGATCTTGTTTAGCAATGGAAATGTTGGGATCAGTTGTGGTCATAAGTTAAGGACTACCTGTATGCTTAAAAAAAGGTGATGTAGGGTGATAAAGTACCCATAAACAACTTACATTCAGCAAAATTTAACAATGAGGCCAAGCAATCTTGCTGTTCTCATGACATTTAATGGGAGCTAGTTTCAAGGTTTCAACTGATGGGTTTTTATTTTTATTTTATTTATTTATTTATTTTGTCAAGCACATATTAGATAACAGATATAGCTATAAACATGGTTATTAATACATGAAATGGTTACGAATAAAAGGGGACATTAGGACAGGGATGGTGGGCGCGTGGGTGCGCTTATGCCCACCCTGTTCCCTGTTGTTCTTTCCCTTTCCAATCAGGGTCACCTATTGGCACTAAAGTCAGCTACCGATCCCTCACCTGATCATGGGGCAGAGCAGGGTTGGGAGTCCAAGCTTCAGTTTTTATCACTTAGTTTATTTAGTCTTATTTCTATTATTTGCAGCATGCTTCTTCTAACAGAACGATCGATCTCCTGGGAGATCGATTGTCCTGTCAGAGAAATAGAAGATCAATCTACCTATGTCAAACAACCCACCCGCCCACCCCCCAAAAAGTCTGCCTGAGTGATCCAAAATACAAAACAAGTTTGAAATACAAAGCAAAAAGCTTGAACCCAAGAGCTGTCAGTGCTATAACATCTCCGAATCATTCCTTCCTTTCTCTCTCCTGCAGCCAATTTTCTTTGCTCAGTGTTTTTGGTCCAGCAAAAAGACTCTTCTCTTTCCCACTCCTTTTTCACATTTGTAAGTATAGCTGTTGTTTCATAGCTTTTCAGTGGTGGGTTTCAAAATTTTTTACTACCGGTTCTGTGGGTGTGGCTTGGTGGGTGTGGCATGGCTTGGTGGCCATGGCAGGGGAAGGATATTGTAAAATCTCCATTCCCATCCCACTCCAGGGGAAGGATATTTAAAATCTCCATTCCCTCCCCACTCCAGGGGAAGGTTACCGCAAAATCCTCATTTTCTCTCAATCAACTTGGACTCGGGAGGCAGAGAATAGAAGGGGGCAGGCCAGTCAGAGGTGGTATTTACCGGTTCTCCAAACTACTCAAAATTTCCACTACCAGTTCTCCAGAACAAGTCAGAACCTACTGAAACACACCTCTGATGCTTTTCCTACCTTACAAACATCCCAGCACACACACAAACACACAAATAGCTGGATTCCTGACTTACAGATTTATTTACCTCCTGGGAATTCAATATTCTAGTACAAAAAGTAAATTCCCCAGAAATCCAAACTCTCTCACAAGTCAAAGCCAAACTAGCCAAGAGGCCCTGTGCCAGTAACAGATGAGGAAAGGACATTGCTTTAGCAAAGTTGCTGGACTAAGTCAGTGGAGAAGACCAGGGGTGGGTTCTACTTACCTTTACTACCGTTCACAATGGGGCCGTGTTGCAAACTGCATGCACAGAAGCGTTTTCATGACATCAGGGTCAGTGGGCGGGGCCTCCCGCCGGTTTTACTACCAGTTCTATAGAACCGGTGCGAACCGGGGACAACCCACCACTGGAGAAGACTGCTGTCTTTGACCATGTCATCTCCTGGCTCTTTCTGGAGATACTTTATATTTTCTACATCTGAGATTTTGTGTGAAGAGGAAGAACATGTTACATCCCTCCTGGATCAACTGATGATATTCTAGGATACTTCAGCAATAAGCTAAATATGAAATGGAGATGCAGTTCTGAAAACATGTCTCTCAAAAATAGTTACAAGAGTTCTGTGTGCCATGCCAGGTAAGACATGAGAATAAGTGGCTAGAAAATGCTTCTGGGAATATCAGAAGAGACTGACAGGAAATGTGGCCAATTTGCAAGAGCCTCTATAAAAGTAGTCCTCATCTTACGAACACAATTGGGACCAGAATTTCTGTGCTAAGCAAAGTTAAGTAGTTAAATGAGTTATGCACGATTTTACCACCTTTTTCACCATAGTTGTTAAATGAATCACTCAGTTAAGTGAACCACATGTTTGTTAAGCAAATTTGAGTTCCCCCATTGACTTTGCTTGTTGGAAGCTGGCTGGGAATTTCGTGAATGGTGATCACATGACCATGGGGCACTGCAATGGTCTTAAATACTTGCCAATTACCAAGCACCTGAATTTTGATAATGTAACTATGGGGATGCTACAGTGGTTGTAGGTATGAGAACCAGTTGTAAGTCACTTTTTTCAATACCGTTGTAACTTTGGTCACTAAATGAATATATGTAAATCAAGGATTACCTGTATGTAGACATGTCTTGATTTATCTTCACTCTGTTAATTTTAACAAAAATATAATTTATTACATCAACCTTATTTATCATATAGTTGTATTTCTCATTGTGTTCTTTTAATTGTTTCATTGTTTTCATTGTTTATTTTATTGTGCTATTATCTTACTTCTGTTCACACTTTTTTCATTTCTTCCTTTTTATTGTTGGAAGCTGCCTAGAGTTGGCCCCTGGTGAGATAGGCAGCAAATAAATTTAACAAACAAATAAATAAAAATTATTTAATTACAATTTTTTCAACTGCTTTTCCAAGAAGTAGAAGCCATGGAAAGCAAATCAAGCAAATGGGTTGTTGCTGTTGTTGTTACTTGCGAAGTCGTGTCCAACCCATCGCGACCCCATGGATTTCCCCCCCCCTTTTTTTGAGATGTTAGATTTTTAATTGTCTATGGGTTTTAGTCAGGATTTTAAATTTAGGCCAAAGTTGTATAACTCTTTTAACAAATTTTAAATTTTGTATTGGGATGTTTTTATTTTGGCTGTGCACTGCCCTGAGTCCAGTAGGAGAAGGGTGGTATACAAATTTAATAAAATATGAATATATGAAATAAATAATGTTCCTCCAGGCCTTCCTGTCCTACCATGCTGTAGAGTTCCTTTAAGCTCATACTTACTGCTTCAGTGACTCCATCCAGCCACCTCATTCTCTGTCGTCCCTTTCTTCTTTTGCCCTCAATCTTTCCCAGCATTAGGCTCTTCTCTAGTGAGTCCTTCCTTTTCATTAGTTGGCCAAAGTATTTGAGTTTCATCTTCAGGATCTGGCCTTCTAAAGGGCAGCCAGGGTTGATCTCCTCTAGGACTGATTGGTTTGATCGCCTTGCAGTTCAAGGGACTCACAGGAGTCTTTTCCAGCACCAGAGTTCAAAGGTCTCAATTCTTTGGCGCTCAACCTTTCTTATGGTCCAACTTTTACAGCCATACATTGCAACTGGGAAAACTATAGCCTTGACTATATGCACTTTTGTTGGCAGGGTGATGTCTCTGCTTTTCAGTATGCTGTCTAGATTTGCCATAGCTTTCCTCCCCAGGAGCAAGCATCTTTTAATTTCTTGGCTGCAGTCCCCATTTGTGGTGATCTTTTTTTTTTTTTTTGCTTTAATTTATATGCCGCCCTTCTCCGGAGACTCAGGGCAGCTTACAATGCATTAAGCAATAGCCTTCATACTATTGTATATTTATACAAAGTCAGCTTATTGCCCCCACAATCTGGGTCCTCATTTCACCTACCTTTGAAAGGATGGAAGGCTTTTAAAATAGCCTGGTGAGATTTGAATTTGCAGTAACTGCAAGCAGCAGATGTTAATAACAGTACTTAGTCCACTGTACTACAGGCTCAGGATCTTGGAGCCCAGGAAAATAAAACCTGTCACTACCTCCGTTTCTTCTCCATCTATTTGCCAGGAATTGAGAGGACCGGATGTCATGATCTTAGTTTTAGCAAATGGGTGGACCTCAGCAAATCCCTAATGATGTCTAGCCCATTATGTCACTTTGGCCCCTAGACTGCCAATCCCTATTTAATAGTTCCTCACATTCCTGTTATGTCAATTTACATACCTTGCCTGTAATTCTTCACATAGCATCTGACAGAAGATCTTTTTGACAAACATGAAGGCATACACTGCTGGCTGGAGGAGAGGAATGGATAATAACCATATTAGTTTCTAAGCCACGCTCACAGACGGCTACATTCATCTGGGAAAGTCTCAATCCTGGTCTATTGATTTTGCTTCTTCTTATTAATGGTAGCCTTGCAATAAAGATTACCTGCCTGCTTGTTTCAGTCTCTGCAAGGAAGTTCATTGCCCTGTAAAACATCAGTTCAGTCTCATAATGACAGAGAGAAGGACTTCTTGGTATTCAGGTCTTAGCACTTCAAAAAGCACCGTTTCAGCTGCATAGCATAAATCCTACTGAAACTAACTTATTAATACATGCAATTAGGATTAGAGCTTTAGGCTCATTAAAGCAGTAAAGCTGAGCATGTACCCTCACACAATGCTTAGAGTTGGAAATCAGCACCCTGCTACTGCCACCAGAACCATTATTGCTCCTATTGTCCCTTGTTAGATAGCTACCCCCAAGGAGCTTTTAAAATACCCTCAGAAGGAGTGGGGAACGATGACCCTTTCATGACTTGTGGACTTCAACTCCCAGAATTCCTGAGCCAGCTGGGTTATAGTTCCGCACCCCTGCTCTATGGCAAAATGGGATGTTGAAAATGGAAGCCAGATAAATTTTGAGCCTAATAAAGAAAGAGATATGAAAAGAGCTTTCTTATGAGTCCTTCAACTCAAGAGCTGACTTGGTCCTGTTAATCAAAGTTGGGAAACGCATATACTCTATTGTAATGGTATGTTGAGCTTAAATGATTTCCGGGGGATGGTAGAGGACAGGAAGGCCTGGAGGAAAGTTGTCCATGGGGTCGCAAATGGGTCAGACATGACTTTGCAACTAACAACAACAATGGTATGTGGTAAAGTTCTTGGGAGACTGGGCAAAGAGATGTTGTCTAGGGAACAGTCAGATAAAAGGTAGTATAGCCCACAACTGCATTGTGAGTAGGGCAAGAAGCTTAGAAGGGACACTCCCTAAATTTTGGTGTTGTAAAGATGGCAGCGGGGAGAATTTTACTTTCAGACTTGCAATATTCTGTCAAGGTAGCTTTACAATAAAGTAGGTATATCTGATTGTGTTTCTTTTCTGGACTTCCTGACAAATCTACTCTTTAATTCCTAAAAAAACAAAAAAAAATGAAAATTGAGGCACACCCTTGCATCATTACTACATACCTGCAGCCTTCAGACAGCTGATTGTCATTATTTGCAGGAGTTACATTCTAGACTCTAGAGAATTGTACCAAACATTCCATTAGCAAATGCTGAACTTCAGTTGGGAACATGTGGGTAGGGTGACTCAATATTTTTTTTTGCATGTCTGCAAAAGTATTGATTCAATAATAAGGACTGATTACATATCCTGACCATATTGTTTTTGCTTGTTTGCTATCTGGAACATTGAATGAACCCATTCATGGAATAGGGCCAACCTTTACAGTGGGAACTAAAGAAGGGTATGTTGAATTTTAATATACTAGAACAAAATAGTTTCTGTCATAGCATTCTGGAAATGATTACTTCCCAGTCTATTTTACAATACTGGGGTTTCCTGGTAGTCTGCCATTATGTACTAATCAGGTCCAACTTTGCTTAGCTTTTGATTTTAGATGTCAGCCAAGAGCTATCGCTGGTAAATAGTTAAAACAAGATGGCTTCAAAGAATATCCAGATACTTTGATATGTCATTGCCTTCTGAGATTTTATTTTTACATTCTCCATCTAGGAATTTTAGGAATTCATGGTAGTCTCCTATTTAGGTATCATTTGATTGGGGAAATTTTTTTTTCAAGTTAAACCAAGACTAATTCATCATCTAATACAGGGGTGGGGAACTGTGGCCCCCAGACTTCAACCCCCAGAATTCTGGCTCAGGATTAGTTCCCCCACCTCTGATTTACTATGATCTTTTTCTGCTGCATTATCTCTAAATAACTGTGTTTTAAAAAGGGTCTCCAACATTTGATGAACTGATCAGAGAATTTTTCCTTCAACTATTTCTCCCCCTTTCCATGAGGAAGATTGATAAAGTAAACATTATTATTATTGTTAAGGACCTGCTGCCATCACCTGGTTAGCAAATAAAAATGAAATGTTTACCACTCCTGTCTGCTAAAGTGGTAACCAGAAAATGGGAGAAGTCAGTCATAAGACAAAGGCATCTTCATAAGTTAACTTCCATGTAGCATTGGGCCATTGGATACAGATACCTGGCTGAGTTTCAGAACTTTTTCAGACTCAGAGTCCTGGAGCCGAGATTGAATGCCAGATACAAGCAAACACCATCAAAATTATCCCAGGGCAAAGTCAAATAGGAAGAGCTTTCCACTTCTTCTCTC
This sequence comes from Pantherophis guttatus, assembly GCF_059756535.1. NCBI lineage: Eukaryota > Metazoa > Chordata > Lepidosauria > Squamata > Colubridae > Pantherophis > Pantherophis guttatus. The sequence goes on along the minus strand of NC_142065.1, from coordinate 24,363,453 downwards.
TCATACCCATGCACAATGCAAATATATATCCTGTTATTGATCTTCAGACACATTCACAGATAAGAAGATTGATACATCCACCCCCAAAGCAATTAAGCTTAGAAGCAATTAAATTTCTATTGAAAGGTCTCTTGCTAAAGGCTTTGGGGGTGGAAAAGGGACCATAGTTTATAGAGCAGTAAAGTTACTTCTTCCCTCTACAAGCAACAGAGCATTTTTCATGCCTCTATGGCTGAAAATCACTTTTGGGAACAGAAAATCTAGGATGGTAAAATTTGCACATGTCTGTTAAATTTAATTAAGCTTCCCTTTCAATATTGTCATCGAATCAGAGGTAGCATTACGAAACGTATAGAATTCAGGAGAAGATTCTCTTCTTATCTTCTACATATTGGTCGAATGCATGATATGGAATGATTTTATCTTAGAAATGGATTAATATAAATTTTTAAATTATTTCATATGTTTACTACCAAGGAACAATTTAGCATAAATAAATTGTTAAGAAAATCTAGTACAAATCAGATCTCCTTCTTCTCCTTCTTTCTTTCTTGCCAACTTGTTAATTGTTAAAGAAAGGCTTCCTCATCCTGACACCATCTACATCTGTTGGGATTATATCTCCCAGAATCAGGGGTGGGCTTCAAAAAATTTAGCAAGGAGTTCTCTGCCCAGTTGCTGGGTGACCGTGGCCTAGTTGGCCTCCTGCACCACAGCAGGGGGGGGAGTTTTTGCCCTCCCCAGGCTCCAGACTCTTTCCTCGAGCCTCTGGGAGAGCGAAAACAGTCTCCATAGGCTCCAGAGACCGTCTGGAGCCTTCTGGTAGGCCTGTTTTTTGCCCTCCCTGAGCCTCTGCGCGCACCCTGCACTTATCTGCATCCAAACGGGCTGTGTGGGGACTCTTGGGAGGGGTGGGTTTGGAATGGGATGGGATGGGCCAGCCAGGAGTGGGATTTGGGGGTTTTCTGAACTGCACAGAATCTTAGCTAGAGGTTCTCCCGAACCCCTGCAAACACCCAGCAGCCCACCCCTGCCTAGAATTCCCAGTCACTGACTCTATTGGCAGGGCTGTTTAAGAATTATTGACATTTTAGTTCCTGTAGAATTGGACGGCAATGAATGAGGGAAGGCTGATTAAAAGTTTATATGTGAAGAAAACACATTTCCTCCCTATGGATGTCCATTTGCCAAGGAGAGGACCTTTATCTGCAAAAAATATAAAATAACCACCCTTGACTTGTAGTTTCAAAATTTGCAAACTTTCCCTTTTGTCTGTTCAACTTGCTTATGTACATTTGAGTGCTACATGGCCTGGGACTGTGAAACCAGTCAATAAAAATCTGTCTTCTTAAATCACGTGGCTGATACAACCCATTGTTTAATTTCCTGCATTTGGTTTTAACATTGGATTTTTTCCAGGCTACTATCAACACTGAGAATCACTTGAATCCAAATGCTAATTATTGGAATAGTCTGTATTAAGGGGATTTAAATATTTTGCATATAAGCTACATTCATTAACCAATTAGCCTGAGGCATTTATGAACAATCTAAATATCTATGTGGACACATAGATACATGACACATTAGATGGGAAGAAAGACAGGACATTGCAACTGTTTTGTCAATTTTATAGTTTTCCTTGTGTCTCAGCTTGTCCTTCTTCTGGACTCAAACTTCTACCCAGACGTATGGCCCTCTCATTGCACAGAGAATCTGGTGTCATTACAAGCTCATCCAAAGAAAGCAAATATTGCAAACACGTTGTGCCCAAATTGGTGTAAAGGTTTCTGAGAAGTGGCAGATCTATTACTGAAGCCATATGGCATTATACATACACTAACCAGAAACAGCAGCATTTGTAAGAGGTGAAAGATTAAATTTCTTTTAAAATATTTACGGTCAATAATCAGCAGAGCTTCCTTTGGCCTTGCATAGTCCCAAAGGCTTCCAAAGCATGATTACAGGTAGATTTGTTTGAGTTATATACATATATATTGGGAAAGGAAATTAGGAATAGATATTACATCTTGTACAACAATGTCCATCATTTCATCAGGATAGGCAGAAGAGGAAATAAAAATGGCATACCACTTGTGGTTTATATGGAGAAGCAGTCCTTACACAGAACAAAGAACAAAACCTCAAATTTCAGTTTAAATCCAGCTTCCTGGAATGGGTTTGGAGAAAAAGAGTGGAGGGGGGATGCTCTCATACTATCTGGCCATTTGGTATGAGTATGTCTATTAGTGCTTTTTCAGGCCTTGTACATTGTGTTTCTGCAAAATAAATTGTGGACATGAAAGTGAGAGAGCATAGGAAAAGTCCTTTTCTCCCTGCATAATAAACCATCTCAACATACTTATTTCATACTGATCATTCAATACTGCAGTCCTTAACCATATCTCACCTTATATTTTCACATGCACATCTTAAGTATTCCATTTCCACTGCAATCAACCCATTGTTTTATTTATCTTATCAGCTTACATCTTCACATAAAAAAGTAGATGGAAGCAGATCCCTTTATGCAGAAGTTTTCACTTCTTTTGGCCAACATTCATTCTTCAGAACAGATCGCACAATATCTATCTACCGTTGTTCATGTGTCTTCAAATTTCTCCATTTATTTTCCCATACTTAGTTAATCAGAGTATGCTAATTTGTTTACTTGCTTTAGTTTTTCACTCTTTTATGTGAAACTTGATTCACATAATTCTAATCCTACAATCTCTCTAACATTCTTTGTAACCATTTGGATCATCAACCAATAGCACAACATCATATCCATGCAAAACTACATGTATATTCAGACCTCAAACCAAAACACCTCTAACATCACCAGGAGAATTCCTGATATATTAATCAATCTATATTGATATAATAATCCACAAATAGTTTAAACAGTCAAAGAAACATTGCCATAATCAATACTTTACCTCAGCCCCGCCCCCCCCATTGGATCCCTCCCTCTCTTTCCCCCACCTTTCCTTCTCTAGCCCCAAGATTGCAATGGAAACTGTTGTGTTCGCCCCAGCAACACGAGGATGCAGAAGCGCTCCTAACTGGCTGCCCTGCCAGCAAAACATACGGCGGGAACTAACTGCGTTGCTATTGGTCTGCTGTTTGACAGCTCAACTATATAAGAGCTGTCAGATTATAAGAAGCCGGCTCACTTGCATGTTGTTAGTTAAGAACGAGTCCACCGTTAGCCTGTTATTGTTAGAAATAAAGTGTTGTTACCCTGTTAACCTGTCTAGCCTCCGTCCATGCCAGCCCAGTTCTATAAACAGAACAGGAACCAAATTATGAATGGTAGTTCCAAAAGTATGGTCACCTTCTACAATATTGTTCAGGAAGGAAACAAATATAGATATTTTCCCCATACACCTGTAATATTCTCAAATTCCAATTTAGAAATGTGCAAGATAAGAGACTATTGCTATTCTACTCCATGCGATCTGAGTTATTATAGGGATTACAGTATAGAAGGGCAAAAGATTAGGCAAAATGTTTATGTCTTGTGCTATAAAATATAGCAGAAGGAGTAACGGGGGAAAAGGAAATTACCCAAATTCTCCCTCCTGAATCACCCCTGGCATCATAATATCTTGCAGAATGAACTAACAAACAAAGCACGCAGACCAAACAGAAACTTCAGCAGAATACATTTCAGGTTAGAGATATACCGCAACATTTTATTGTAACTTAGTTATTTTCCTGTTATTAAACTTGTATTTTTCTTTAGGGAGCTTTCATGTTTGTATGGAAATATTTTAAATGCAGTTCCAGCACACTTTCAAAGGAATCAGCCTTCTTGACTTCAATGGCACTTTTGCGTGAAAGTTGCCCTGTTCGTGACTTAACCAGTAACTAGAACCTACTTCAGATTTTTAAGGAAACAAAATATTTCCACTGAAGACATAATTTAACCACCCTCACCCATTTCCTTTCTGACTTCCATTCATTGTTGAACTATTGTTGAATTGTATGGCTCTTAAGTCAGTCTTTTAGTCTATTCTGTGCTTACATTAAAAGTTCTGTAAGATTAATTTTCCTGTGACCCTTTACAGTAGCATAATTATTTCCTACAATTGCTAGAAAACTGGGAAATACAAGAATTACAGTAAAGGAAAATATAAATACGTTCAAACTATTTGTTGCCAAGATACCTCCAAGACAATATATATATGCTAACAGTTACAGTCTGGAGAAACTCAGATTTGTATCTCTGTTCAGCTGGGAAAGTCAGATACCGTCTAGCTTACCTCATGTACAGACATATAAATACAGTCAAAGAAAGGGGGGTGGCCATCTTGAGTTTCTGGATACAGGAACCAGGCTTCATTTTAACAACAAGCTTCATTTTAACAACAAGCCAACAAACAGGATACAATCAAGATCAAGTGAGGTACTAATACCACTTTATAAAGCCCTAGTAAGACCACACTTAGAGTACTGCATCCAGTTTTGGCCACCACACTATAAAAAAGACATTGAGACTCTAGAAAAAGTGCAGAGGAGAGCATCCAGGATGATTAGGGGACTGGAGACTAAAACATATGAAGAACGGTTACAGGAACTGGGCATGGCTAGTCTAGTTAAGAGAAGGACCAGGGGAGACATGATAGCAGTGTTCCAATATTTGAGGGGCTGCGACAGAAAGGAAGGGGGGGGGGTCAAGCTATTTTCCAAAGCACCTGAAGGCCAGACAAGGAATAATGGATGGAAACTGAACAAGGAAAGATTCAACCTGGAAATAAGGAGAAATTTTCTGACGGTGAGAGCAATCAACCAATGGAACAGCTCGCCTCCAGAAGTTGTGGGAGCTTCATCACTGGAAGCTTTCAAGAAGAGCCTGGACTGCCATCTGTCAAAAATGGTGTAGGGTATGCTTGGGCAGAGGGTCGACTAGATGACCTACAAGGTCCCTTCCAACTCTATTAATAGTTAAAAAGCTCTGGTTATGGTCTGTTGTACAGCCAGGAGGTGCTCAGAGGGGAACCTAGACATTTACTTAGGATGGCACAATGGACCAAGTATGGACAACAGATGGCCTTAGGTGATATGGATTAGGATGAACACTTGGTAGTAGAGATAGAGAGATAGAGACAACTCTATATTGTCCTCTAGTAGATAATGAGATTTTTTTTTTACTGTCCAGATCTGGGAGACCTAGCACTGAGGCACCCTGCCAGTTCTGCATCTAACAAAGGGATCTATGCTGCAGCTGCTGCAGCTTAGATACCTCCTTGAGAGCAGCTTGTGCGTGCAAGCACCAGAAACCAGAATTGGCTTGCTGTCTTCAATTCAACCACTAGCTTTCTGATATGACTAAAATTAAGATAGAGGGTCCCTTTGGGAGATAGAACCCTAGGTCTAAAGAGCTGTGCCTATCTTATAGGATTGCTTTTCAAAGAAAGAATGGGAACTGAGATACTGTTTCCTTGCTTGCTCTGAACTTCTTGAATAAAAAGCGGATTTCATAAATAATCCAAACAATTACCTCATTTCTCTTATGCCCACGAACATGTTTCTGGATATGCCATTAAGTAGGAAAAAAAGAACTCTTACATATCATCTTCTATTCAAGTTACAAATCAGCTGCCATGCATCTTAATGCCACATGTTTTTGTCTTCATATTGTGTATGTGTCACACATGTTTAGGGCTTCCACACAACGCAGCTATGCTGTAAAGCATGAAATAGGAAGCAAGGGTGTGCCATACAGTCTCCCAGACCAAATATTTTATTCTCACGAATATAACAGTAATATATTAGAAGATTCATTCCATCCAGTTTTAGAAAATAGAAGGAAAAAAAAATAAATTGCTTTTCCAGGTTGACCAAGGACTGTGTTGTGTTGTTTTCGAAATATACTGCAAGGCAATGTCTTACAGCTTGTATCGCACAAAAGCAGGTGTGCATTCTGCAGAGAAGATGGGTTATATTACTAATGAGGGCTCAAAGAAAGGAATACTTACTTTTCACAGGATTGAGAAGGAACGGACAGCAAAAAAATCTGTTGCCTTACCTCCCAATGTATAATTGTAAACACAATCATATGTTGTTTTCATTGCACATTTTATGCAAGTCAAAAAACATAATCGATAAAAACTTCGGGGGGGGGAATTGCAGTGATTACCAAAAGTTTGTATTTGTCATGAGCAAATCTTAGGATACAAATCTTATTTGATTCCTTTTTCTGTTAGGTAGTTCCTTAGTAAATTGTTGGAATGCCTAGAAGACAAGATAGCAAACAATTAGAATAGAATAACAGAGTTGGAAGGGACCTTGGAGGTCTTCTAGTCCAACCTCCTGCTTTGGCAGGAAACCCTACACCACTTCAGACAAATGGTTATCCAACATCTTCTTAAAAACTTCCAGTGTTGGAGCATTTATAACTTCTGGAGGCAAGTAGTTCCCCACTGATTAATTGTTCTAACTATCAGGAAAGTTCTCCTTAGTTCTAAGTTGCTTCTCTCCTTGATTAGTTTCCAACCATTGCTTCTTGTGCTGCCCTCAAGTGCTTTGAAGAATAGCTTGACTCACTCTTCTTTCTGGCAGCCCCTGAGATATTGGAGCACTGCTATCATGTCTCCCCTAGTCCTTCTTTTCATTAAACTAGACATACCCAATTCCTGCAACTTCATACGTTTTAGCCTCCAGTCTCCTAATCATCTTTGTTGCTCTTCTCTGCACTCTTTCTAGAATCCCATCTTTTTTACATTGTGGTGACCAAAACTGGATGCAGTATTTCAATTGTGGCCTTCCCAAGGCATTATAAAGTGGTATTAACACTTCACGTGATCTTGATTCTATCGTTCTGTTTATGCAGCCTAGGACTGTGCTGCTAGGATAAATTCAAGATGAAATTTTTGTGATCAAAGGCACACAACGTAGCAGTGGGATCCCATCTAAAGAAAGACAGGAAAGGAGATGTCAGCATTTTATGCAGCTGTGCTGTTACCACTGTAAATTCTTTCTCCTTCTCCTTTCTCCTTACTTATGTTGTAGCCTGAATCCAGGCCGTCTCTCCTTTCTCCACTTTTTGGATAGGTCTGTTGGGATTCTTAGTAAAGGCAATTCTTTCAACCCTCTCATTTGTTTCTAGGGAAGATTTCATTCCACAAATTGGAACCCTTCCCATTTTTACTTCAATCCCTTGAAGTGATATATGGGCATGTGCTTGAATTTTTCTCTTTTCTCATCTTAAGCTCTTTTTTCCCCCTACCTCTGCTAACAGGGAGAGACAAACTTGACACCCTCTCCAACATTCCCTTCATTTAAACTTCTTTCTTTGTCACAATGATCAAAATGTTCAGCTCCTGCCAGCAGCAGTTTCATGTCAAGCTTGCTTGTCTCAAGTCAATTCCTCATCATTGATTGTCCCGGACCAAATAAAATAGCATCATTTAAATCCACAAGCCAAACTCCTCAATCCAACCTTAACTGCAAATACATTTATTTCCTATGTGTATTGCACAATGCTAGTACCTATTTGGGCATCACTGAATTCTTATTTTACTCTTTAATTTGCATTTTGAATTGAAGTTCTAATTCCCCTCCTTCAGTCATTTGGATCTGTAGTATGTTTACAGTTTTTGCTAGTTCCTCCTCAACATTAGTTAAATCCGTTGAGTATGTATGTTTTGTGCATTTTAATTGGAACAAATTGTTCTGAATGCTGTAAAAATGTAGAGGCCCTAGAAGGTAGGGCATTGGGCACTACGTTCCTCTTTTTGAACATTTGAAGAATCTTTCCATCCTTGGATTCTTTCTATATTTTTTTTCTCAGTGTGAACATATCTCTGTTCACAACCGATAAAAGCTTCCTAAGCAGTTATGTGAATTTGGAAAAAGACAGGAATGCTTTAAGGATTCCAAAAGAGATGGAATGTGTTCTGAATCACACTTCAGAAGAATTTCACATCCTTAAGGTCTACACATTTTTGTTTCATTGCTTGCAACAGTGGCCAATACCGCCACTGAGAGAACAATTCTGATATAATGAATAAATTACAAAAAACACCGATGCAGAGTTTGAACCAGTCTCAAACCATGGCTATTTTTATATTTTTCATTTGTTCCCACTATAATTCTGTAAATGAAATCATGGAAGAGTTCCATTCAAATCTGAATCTGAAATTTAAAGGTACTCCTCAATTTACAATCACACCTGAGCTTGGAATTTCAGTCCTAAGCCATTGCAGATGTTAAGCAGGTCACCATATGAGCTGACTCAATTTTATGACCATTTTATGGTAGTTGTTAAGCAAATCACTGTGGTTGTTGAGAAAACCACAAGGCTATTTAACAAACCACATGAACATTAAGCCAATCCAGCAAATGCAGCAGGTGTTTTTGGTCATTGTCTGCCAGAAAACAGCAAAGTAAAAAAAAAAGGCAAATCACATTCACATGATGGCAAGGCACCGCAATTGGCCATAAATGTGAGTCGGCAATCACGTTTCCAAAATGCAATCGTGTAATTGCAGGGGGAGGTGCAACAATTGTAACTTCAACAGGTTATACATAGCTTTTTTAAAAGTCTGTCATAACTTTAAATAGTCATTAAGGGATCAGTCATTAAGTGAGGACTGCAGGTAGTTGATTGAGTCATCCAAGATATTCACAAAGGACTAAAGACATGAACTCAGGACTGAAAATGTCTCTGGGCCTTTTCCTACTTGTAACTAACCTTGGCACAAACTCTTGTAATATTTCTGTTTTGCCATGACCCTATGGCATTGCCATAATCTCTTTTTATATAGTTTTTACACTGTATTCAATATATTTATATGTAAACAATAAAAATATATCTATAAAAAGGACATTGCCATAATCTCATTGCCAGCCCTTGCCTGAGACAGATCATCAGTATTTTAAAAAAGTTTTTTTCCCTACTTATATCCACCTACAGCCCAAAGCCTATCCCGGGAGCAGCCTAAAGAGGTGTAAATCTGTTTACAAATTGCCTTGAAAGGAAGTCAGATGCCTTGCAGTGACTGGGAGCAGAGCAACAGAGGCAGAATAGGAATTGGCCAATTTCATGCTGGTGGGCAGGTCATATAAGGATCACTCCTTCCTAGCAAACTGTACCTGTCAGAACAGATTTATTACACACTTACCAAAGTCAACATCTAGAGACCCTGTTGTCTTCTGCCCCTCTAAGACTGACAGAATTGAGAAAAGTGCAAGCGAACAGTTATGCATTTTGTACTGTTTAGGTAATTGAAATCTAATCTCTTTATGGCAGCAGACTTTAATGTTCCTTTATTTGCACAGATCAAACTGTTCTGCTTTGGAGATCCCCTTGTTGGAAGAAATGTTCATCTGGGTTCAGTTCCAAGTGGGGAGAAAGACACTGGAAACATGGAAACTGCTTGGAAAGATGGTTTTAATGGTGGACAGGATCACATGCCTTGAAGATCTTGGGTGAAGAAAAAAAAGGGAAGAGATGCTAAGAGTGCCTGAGTTTTATACCCTCTCTGGGTTTTTGAATTTGAGCTTGTATTCTGATTGGTTGTCAGACTCCCATGGGGCCCTGCAGGGGTAACTTTGTAGGTTGTGTTTTTGAGTCCCAAGCTTGGTTGATCCTTGCTGGGGGAGGATGTAAAGAAAGGGCTTTGGAATTCCTATTATGGCTCTGCCTGAAGGAGATAGATCGGTGTTATGTAGAATAGACTGGCCCAGGCCTTAATGGTCCATTAACAAAGGTAGGGGGGCTGACTTTCTGCCTCCCTTTTTAGGGGAAATATTCTGCCCTTTTAATATTTCCTAAAATATCTCATTTTCCTAGGAGAGGGGTAGGTGCTAGCTTCCTATACCCTAAAAAGGCCAACAAGCAATCTTCATTAGCCTAGCACATTTTAGATGTGTTGGAACTACATCTAGGAATGTAGTTCCATCATTCATTCATTCATTCATTCATTCATTCAATTTCTAGAGCTGTCCACCTCTATCAATGACTTTCAGTGGCTTACAGTTCCAAAAGTTATAGTGCCCAGTTGGAGAAGATTGCCATAAATAAAAGCAGACATTCACAGTGACTAGTTGAGGAACAGGCATCTTATACTTGAGGCTATCAACAGAAATTTGGCAACAGAGACACATTGATAGCAGAGCTATTACTGTTCTCCTAGGGCAAGGTGAACAAACAAACAGGGAAAATACCTATTCAGCTGGACTGAAACATTGATCTTAAGATACTGTAGTCTCCTCCTGTTGATGCTTAGGAAAAGAAGTATAAGTGCTTAGAAAGCAAAGGTTATATTTATGAGCAGCTAACTTCCCTGAACAGCTTATGGCAGAGACCTATAAATACTTTTGCTTATGCAGACAGTGAAAGAGAAGTGTAGGGCATAATAGCTGTTCCTAATATTGATGCATTGAGATGCCACAGCAAAATATTCTTCTCCTCCTCCTCCGCCACCACCACCACTCAGTTTCTGAAATAGTTTGGCCACTACTTAAGAAAAGAAAATACATAACCTTTTCCAAAATATAACAGAATTTTAAATATAACAGAAAGAGGCAACTGATTTGCTTCATCACTTTGATCAAATTATCTTTGAATCAAATCTTCAAACTGAATATTTGCACAGACCTAATGTGGTTAGTTCACTCGGCTCTTCCAGATGTTCACTGTTGATGGGCACCTTCAAATTTCCAAATGCTTTCCCTTTTTCTCATTTTTCATAGCACACTGAATTTGGGACAGTGAATTTAATACAGATACAGTATATATGTGTTTATTTATTTATTTTTATTTTATTTATGTAATTTATATGCCGCCCTTCTCCCGAAGGACACAGGGCAGCTTACAAAGAAACATTCAACAATTCAAAAATTACATAAACATTAAAATCCAATTAAAATTAATTAAAATTATTTCAATGTAAAAATCCCCCAACGAATCAGCCCATCTGATGAAAGAGCCACGTCTTCAGTTTGCGGCGGAAGGAGGGGAGGTCCAGGGCTGTCCTAAGCCCAGTGGGCAACCCGTTCCAGAGGGTATTAAATAACAGATGCATTAAAACAAAGGACTATGCCCATCTTAATATGAAAGCTTTTTCGTAATAACTTTAAAGGATGATCAGACTTTAGTGGAAGAGAAATAAGTAACAGTAGGTGAAAGTTTCTAACACCTAATTCTTTAGCAGTGGCACTAACTAAAGTGAGTTTATGCAATTTTATGCTCAAACCACCAACTCTGTTTGGGCTTGTTGATGTGATGGGTTTTGGGCCTGGCATGAACCACTCTCAAAGGCCGAGATGATTTTGAATCTTGGATTCCTTTATCCAGCATCACAGTCCTGTGCATAATTTTAGCAATGGAACTCCAATTATCCTGTAATCCTTGAAAGCAGTCGCAATAGAACATGATTTACATGACTTGTCAGTTTATATATTGCTAATCTGTAGCCGAATTCAGTTTTGTTTCTAACGTCTGTACCATGTTGTTGGGTTGGTTTGTTTTCACTTTGGGTGCATTCTTATTTTTCTTTCTCCACCTTCTACAAAAAGGAGTGTTATTCGAAACCTTGCACATAAAATGGAACAGTAAAATAACCACAAAAATACATATTCACTCACATACCAACAAATTATATTTTTAAACCATACTACCAACCATTTCATAGCCTCGTTGCCCCTACCCTTCCCCCCACACCCTGTTTCAATGAACTCTATGTCCTTCAAAACCCAGAGAGAGCTTTGTATAAAATTGCCTGAAATCACTGATAATATAATTTCCTTGCTTTAAAAGCAAGGAAAGAAACTGAGGAGAAAAAAAACAGTTTATTTGTGCAAGAAAATTAAATTGTTGCATTTGACAAACAAAAGCTGGTGGAATCAATAGCTAAGCAGAGAACAGTATTAAATGTCCACATAGCAAATGGAAAAACTATTTTTCAAAAAAAAAAAAGCTTTTGAAAACGGGCAGACATCACACTTCAACTGAATTTTTCAAAGAATGGAAAACAAAGCTGAACAACTATTCATTCATTTACTGAAGCATTCAGTAGGCAAAAAGCCACAGAAACATCAACATTCCTTTTCCATATTCCGATGAGACAAAAGGCTGCTTCCAAAGGCTGCTTTATTTTCCTTCACAACTGACTTGGGGTTGAAGATGAAGTCGCTTAACCAGTTTTTCACCATGGCATAATTTATTTATTTTATTTATTTGTTGAGTACATATTAGATAATATATAATGTAAGTATAAGCATGAATTGAATACATAAAATAATAATAATAATAATAATAATAATAATAATAATAATAATAATAATAATAATAATAATAATAATAATAATAATAATTTTATTTATATACCGCCCTCCTCCCGAAGGACTCGGGGTGGTGTACAGCCAATTAAAAACATAAATATACAATATCATAGTTAAAATTAATTAAAATCATTAAATAGTTTTGGCTGAATTTTAAAACCAAAAGTTAAAACCCGATTTAAAATCATTCAATTAGACAGCCCCGCCTGTCGGAACAGTAGTGTCTTGAGGGCACAGCGAAAGACCCGGAGATCAGAGATGTTACGAATTTTCGGGGGCAATTCATTCCAAATGATTACAATTAAAGGAAACATTAGGACAGGGATGGTAGGCATGCTAGTGCGCTTATGCACACCCCTTAGGGACCTCTTAGGAATGGGGTGAAGTCAACAGTAGCCAGTTTAAGGTTAAAATTTTGGGGGTTTGGGGTTTGGGGATGAAACCACAGAGTCAGGTAGTGCATTCCAGGCATTGACCACTCTGTTGCTGAAGTTGTATTTTCTGCAATCAAGTTTGGAGCGGTTCACTTTAAGTTTGTATCTATTGTATGCTCGTGTATTGTTGTGGTTGAAGCAGAAGTAGTCATTGACAGGTAGAACAGTGTAGCAGATGATTTTATGAACTACGCTTAGGTCATACCGAAGGCGGCGTAGTTCTAAATTTTCTAAGCCCAAAATTTCAAGTCTGGAGGCATAAAGTATTTTGTTGCGAGCGGAGGATTGGACGACTCTTCTTGTGAAATATTTCTGGACACGTTCAATTGTATTAATGTCCGATATGCATTTATTTTTATTTTTATTTTTTTAATGGCTGCCTTCAAATCGGATGCTTCATGTTTTAATCAAGACATGGAAGGGTAGATTTTTCTGATGGCTACACTCACATAGCCTGCATCATTTTACCTGTATGTCAAGGATTCATGGTTTGACCATTTCTATCTGTAGCAGTTTTTAGGAAGGAGATAGCTTGTCATAAATCTTTCTGCCATTGAAAGCTATGGATGAAGTCGCTCTGTCTTTTCTAATAGCATATTTGGGCTTCGGTCTAGTTTAGTTTATGAGGCAGTTCTGCAATTCCTTGAAAAATGAAATTTACTGCAGCAACACATTTCATTTTAGGTCTATGGCTCAGCATATTACAGTCATATTCAATTTGGCACACTTCTGGTGTCTTAGAAATTCAGCTGTAGAATTCCCAGCCAATAAGGTTGGAAACGTTGGGAGTTGGATGGCATATCATTGTGTCATATTCTGTAGAGAAGTATAGAAATGGCCTTGAAAAAAGTATTGGGCAGCTGATTGTAAGAAGCAGTTTATAGCCCAAGAAAGAAGGAGGGAATGAAAAAGAAACTCAAGATCACTCTACTTTGGTTCTCTTTGGAATAGGAGTAGGAAGACAAAATCTGGCAGAATTTAAAGATGCTATTATTATACACTGCAACAATAAAATGTCTCAATAGACCTTGGTCCACTCTGTTTCCTGATCTGGCCTACTTCAAAAGGATGGCATAAGTTATTTAAATAATTTTGCTTAAATAATCAGTAGTGGACACGGATGGCCGTGGGACAGGAAAGGGACTGAGACAGAAACAAGGAATATGGCTGATTTTGAGGACAGGAATCTTTGGAGTTGGAACTGTTGGAAATTTGTTGGAAAGACTAATTTCTTGACAGTGAGAACAATTCATCAGGGGAACGACTTGCCACAAGACGTTGTGGGTGCGCCATCATTACTGGAGGTTTTTAAGAAGAGACTGGAAAGCTATTTGTCTGAAATGGTATAAGGTTTCCTGCTTGACCAGAGGGCTGCACTAGATGATCTCCAAGGTCCTTTCCAGCTATGTTATTCTGTTATCAATGTTGGGTAGGCCAGTAGTACAGGTAGTCTTTGACTTATGGCCACAACTGAGCCCAACATTTCTATTGCTAAGTGAAACATTTGTTAAGTGAATTTTACTCTGTGTTATGGCTTTTCTTGCCACATTTGTTAAGTGAATCCTGCAGTTCTTAAGTTAGTGACATAGTTGTTAAGTGAATATAGCTTCCCCATTGACTTTGCTTGTCAGAATGTCACAAAAGATGATCACATGACCCTGGGACACTGCGATTGTCATAAATATGAGCCAGTTGCCAAGCATCCAAATTTTGATCATGTGACCATGGGGATGCTGCAACAGTCGTAAATGAGAAAAACTGTCATAAGTCAGTTTTTTCAATGCCGTTATAAAGTCACTAAATGAACTATTGTAAGTTGAGGGTTACCTGTATTTCTGCGAGTGGAGAAAAGGAATCACTTGGCCCAAGTTCAATTTTAAACATAATTCTGCAAGCACTTACCTGGGAATAATTTTTATTTATTTATTTTATTTATTTAATTTGATTTGTATGCCGCCCTATCTCCATAGGACTCAGGGCGGCTCACAACAATTAAAATTAAACAGATAAAAACATATTAAAATACAAATTAAACGTATGTTAAAACTCATTAAAATAATCAAACCTCATCAGTCCAGGCTGGGCAATTTAAACAGCCATGTTTTTAGTTCACGGCAGAAAGTGCAAAGGTCAGGGGCCAACCGGAGCCCCAGGGGGAGTTGATTCCAAAGGGTGGGCGGCCCACAGAGAAAGCTCTACCTCTGGGGGCCGCCAGCCGACATTGTCTAGCCGACGGCACCCCGAGTAGGCCCTCCCTGTGAGAACGCACCAGGCGATGGGAAGCTGTTGCTGGTTGCAGATGGTCCGACAGATATCCTGGGCCTAAGCCATGTAAGGCTTTATAGGTCATCACCAGCACCTTGAATCTCACCCGGAGGGCAACCGGCAACCGATGCAAGTCGCGCAGGAGAGGTGTAACATGGGAGTATTGGGACCCTCCCATCACAACCTGTGCGGCCGCATTCTACTGAAATCTTCTCCAATTTCCTAACATGTTTTTCATTTAGAAACGTCTTTACATTTATCTCATTTTCAAAGCAGTTTTTAGCCTTACTTATCTGTTGTGAGGTGGCTGGAGGTGCTGGATGTTTTGATATTGCACACCTCTCTAAATTTCAGCAGCCTCCCGATTGCTCTCCCTGCCTAATCTGAAAAGCTCCTCATGTAGCAGCTTTCTCATGAGGATTTTTGTGCTCTCAGATCTGAAGCATTGAGCAACAAGGTCTAATAGATTCTTGGATGAGAGAGGATTTTTAACCAAGAATTTTTGTAACCTCATCTCAAGGCATTTTATTATCTGAGAGAAAAGGCCCTTCCCTTTTCAGATATTGTACTTCAGCAAATTGCATTATGTGTGGAATTTATCAACAGTAATGTTGGAATAATCCCCTATTTCATTAGTTTTAATTGCTGGACAGCATTTGTAGCATCCACAAATCTCTCAGTTCAAAGAGAGAGCAACGGGGCCCACCACTGGCATACTTGTGAGTTCACATATAATATGTGTTATACTTGCAGGTTTTTATATGTATGTGTGAATGTAAATCTGCTATAGATACAGTATATCTATTGTTTCATACAAACAGTAGAGTAATACTATACTCAACTTTGGGTTCTGAATGCCGGCAACAAAATAAAGCTGTGTTTCTAAATAAATGTTGACTCCTGGTGGCCGCCTATACTAGTCTCTGCAGTTTTCTTGCAAGATTTTTCAGCAGTGGTTTGCCATTTGCCTGTTTTCTATGGCTGAGCGGGAGTAACTGGCCCGAGGTCAACCAGCTGACTTAATACCTAAAGTAGCACTAGAATTTATGGTCTCCTGGTTTTTAGCCTGGTGCTTAACCGCTACATCAATCTGACTCTCTACTTTCTACATTAAGTGGAATGGTATTTTGTTTTGGATGTACCATATGAATAACTCATTCCTAATTCTAAACAGATGACAGCATCTAACTCGCTTGGTAAGATAAACAGATGTAGTATGTGAATGGGAGACTGCTAGAGAATCCTAGAACTGTAGCTAGAATAGGAAGTATTTTTTTAAAAAAAATTCTGGGAATAATAAACCATTTCTATATTGTCCATGATGCTAGGCATTCATGAAATCACACTATCAAATTCCATTCAAAGGAGACTTTGCTTAACTTCCTATATCACACGTTCCCTACACTATGGTTAAAAGACTGCTAACTCATGCCCTGCCTGACTTTAAAGATGCACAATGCATGATGGTGCAATCCACAACCTGAACTACATCTAGGCCAGGGGTGTCAAACTCAGGGGTGGGCCAGATTCGGCCTGCAGGGTGCTTAGATCTGGCTCACGGAGCCACCCTGGAAACAGCAAAGGAATAACCAGTGGTGAAATCTAAAATTTGTTACTACCGATTCTGTGGGTGTGGCTTGGGGGGGTAATGTGACTGGGTGGGCGTGGCCAATGTTTTTTTTTACTTTTAAAACCATTTTTTCTACAACCTCTTCGGCGAAGAGGTTGTTAAAAAATGCTTTTAAAAGCCTCTGACGATCCCAGCTGAGTCGCGTGATCATCAGAGGCTTTTTTTTTTACTTTTAAAAATATTTTTTTGGCCTAAGAGGTTGTAGAAAAAATGCTTTTAAATTTTTTTTAAAAAAGCCTCTGATGATTGCGCAGCTCAGGTGGGCATGTGGGAGGGACAGGGATTTTTGCTACTGGTTCTCCGAACAACCCGCCTCCATCGCTACCAGATCGAGCGATCCGGTCCGAATCAGAGCATTTCACCCTGGGACTAATCCATAGTGCCTCTGCCAATGAAAATGGCAGAGTTTTTGCTGGCAGAGTGCTAGCAGAACAAATTACTAGCAAAAGTGGCATTTGATCACACGAGTGATGTTGAGCTGGCCACGCCCCCCACCCACACCCCCTGGCCATGCCCCCCTCCATAAGGTCAAACACAACCCTGATGCAGCCCTCAATGAAATCGAGTTTGACACCCCTGATCTAGGCGATCCAGTTTCAAATCTCTACTGTTTCAGCCTTTACTGGATCATGAGGATAAAACAACTGTGAGCCCAGGGAGCCCCGTCTTGATCTGCAGGCTATAAATCTAATAAAGAAAGACTGTGTTCCAATGGCATAGAAGACTTAGTATTTCCAAGAATTAGCAATTACCTATGGATGTGGTGGCTCAGTGGCTAAGATGCTGAGCTTGTTGATTGAAAGGTTGGCAGTTCAGCGGTTCAAATCTCTAGTGCCGCCTAACGAGGTGAGCTCCTGATACTTGTCCCAGCTTCTGCCAACCTAGCAGTTTGAAAGCACATAAAAAATGCAAGTAGAAAAATAGGGACCACCTTTGGTGGAAGGTAACAGCATTCCATGCACCTGTGGCATTTAGTCATGCCGACCACACGACCACGGAGACGTCTTCGGACAGCGCTGGCTCTTCGGCTTTGAAACAGAGATGAGCACCGCCCCCTAGAGTTGGGAACAATTAGCACATATGTGCGAAGGGAACCTTTACCTTTTTATTGCACCAGCAGCACAAATCAGGGATGACCTGGAGAATCAGAAAAGTCAAGATGAAAGCCACAATCATGCAATGCTCTACCCCTTTTTATATATCTCAAACATATGACCCATGTTTTTTTTTAAAAAAAGCAGTGGGTTATCTAATCACAGCTGCAATTTTGACTTTTTTTAAGCCCCACCCCACCCCTCTTAAGAGTCAAAAAATATGGCTTGGTGATTCAATGCAGACAAGGTTGATCGAGACTCACCTCTTGGTCTGCTTCGCCATTATTCCATAATTATTATTATATCTTTTTCAAACTCTTCAGTTTTGTTTCTTACTCTCCTCTCATCTGTGTGAACTCCCTCTTCATTTTTACTTCCTTGCCGGCTCCATTCTGTCTGTTAGAACCCTTTTTATCTCATCCTGTGATCTCCTGTTTATGTTTACATTCTTTTCCCATTCTTCCGATTCCTGATAATTACAAAACCCCACCACTCAAATTCCTAGCTTCACATTTGTAGCATTGGAGTTATTTCTTTGCTTTTCGTAGCAAATCTCTACCAGTTTCACTGATTTCCCCATCTTTATCCCAACCCTCTGCCTTACAAAACTTTCTAAAAGAAGAAATTATAAATAGAAACATATAACATGTTAAAACAATGAGTTAAAACAGTAATGAAAACCGCTAGAAACAGAATTAAGACTTGAAAGCACAGCTGCAATATAAATATAAAGCTAATATTAAAAGCCCTGGGAGGAAAATTGTTCCTTAACACTGAAAAGATAATTAGGTAATTGTCAGGTCAGGATATTCCCAGACACTATGGAGAAGGCATGATTGTGGGCAGCACACCAGAGTTTTGCCAACATTTTGGGCACTCAGAAAAAAGTTTTGGAGTGAGCGGAAGCATCCTTTTAAATCACTTCAGCTCCAAAGTCATCAAGACTGCCTAGCTTAGTGCCAGCACCTTGAATAGGGCAACAAATGAATAGGAAACCAAGAGAGATGGATTTGCTATGTTTCTGAGCGGTGCAATTGTGCTGGAGAAGTTGCAGTAGATAGAATATTCCTTTCTTTGGCCTGACACTATTAAAACCCTCCAATAGACTGGACTTTGAATTCTGTCAGCATCTTGATCAAACACCCTCAATATTTGTTTATTTATGTAAAAGAGTCTAAACTTTTTTTATATTTTTGCATGACTCCAGATCAAATTCCAGTTGTTGTTGTTTTAAATATATATTTAGTAGTTTGGGGCTCGTGGTTATATTCAAGCAATTAATGCCATCTTCTGGTCAATGTGAAGAAAAGTCCAAACTCATTCAGAAAAAGGGATCATATTATTGTTTTAATATTCAGCCTTGGCAATAGGTAAACTTTGTTGTGTATTTTTTTTTTTAGATAGGCTTCCTATCTATTTTTTAAAGTCATAAGACAATTCCAAAATATTCTTGAAGGTGCACTGACACCTGCCCAACACACAAGATGCCTTTTGTTCCTGCACTTCATTTATTTGGCCTCCATGTGCCTCTTTCTATTTAATGCATACATTCAAAAATCAACTGATGATTCTCCATAATGATTAAAATATTTCACTATGTTCATTGTCACTGAAGTGTTGCCCTATATATATTAGAGTGTGTGTGTGTGTGTGTGTGTGTGTGTGTGTGTGTGTGTGTGTGTGTGTGTAGGGGACGTGGTGGCTCAGTGGCTAAGATGCTGAGCTTGTCGATCGAAAAGTCGGCAGTTCAGCGATTCGAATCCCTAGTGCTGCGAACGTGGTGAGCTCCCGTGACTTGTCCCAGCTTCTGCCAACCTAGCAGTTCTAAAGCACATAAAAATGCAAGTAGAAAAATAGGGACCACCTTTGGTGGGAAGGTAACAGCGTTCTGTGCACCTTTGGCATTTAGTCATCCCAGCCACATGACCACGGAGACGTCTTCAGACAGCACTGGCTCTTCGGCTTTGAAATGGAGATGAGCACCGCCACCTAGAGCCGGAAACAACTAGCACATATGTGCGAGGGGAACCTTTACTTTATATATATGTATGTGTGTGTGTGTGTGTGCATATGTATATGTATGTATATATACACACATACACATACATACATACATACATACATACATACATACATACATACATACATTCCAATAGGCCCAATTACAGAGCTTTTTGCAGCAATGAATAATGTTTCTGGATTTTTTGTTGTTGTCTTGTTATATTTCTTGCAAAGAAATAGGATGGCAGATGATGAAAGGATAATATGGTGAAATCAACATTGTTATAGATGTTATATGTAGGAAATGATAGCATGAGTGGTAGCATAGGCAAATATCAGATCTGAGTTCTCTGAGCTGCATTGGACCCCCCCACCCCCACCCCCACCCCAGTATGTCTCTCCCCAAGCGTTTCTACCTATCCCGGGGTAAGCAATTTTAAATACTCAAAGTGACATAAAGGTCCTAACCGGAAGCCCCCTGTTCAATTCTAGAGCCGACCAGAAGTCCGGTTCCCCCACCATAGAGTCTCCTCCTAGTGTGGTGTCCTTTTTCCTCTACCTATCCTAACCAAAAGCCCTATCAATTGCGGAGCTGACTGGAAACAGGGAGCTGCAGCAGAGGGCTGAAAGAGCCACATGCAGCTCCAGAGCCGTGGGTTGCTGACCCCTGACCTATCCCATAAGATCCAGGCAAAGTGTATGCAACAGGTCTTATCAGTTAAGGAATGCCATATGCCCTTTGGAGCTTCCTTCTCCTAGAGATTAGATTCAGTGGTGGGTTGCTCCTGGTTCGCACCGGTTCGTAAGAACCGGTAGTAAAAATTTGTAGTAGTTCGGAGAACCGGTAATAACATTGGCTGGCCATGCCCCTGAACCGGTCCCCGGCTCGGTCTCCGCTCGCTTACCCCGCCCACCTCATCAGAGGCTTTTTTTTTTTTTACTTTTAAAAGCATTTTTTCTACAACCTCTTTGGCCGAAAAAATGCTTTTAAAAGTTTTTTAAAAAGCCTCTGATGATTGTGCGACTCAGCTGGGATCATCAGAGGCTTTTAAAAGCATTTTTTCTGCAACCTCTTCAGCCAAAGAGGTTGTAGGGAAAAAAAGGGCTTTAAAAGCCTCTGGCGATCCCAGCTGAGTTGCCTGATCGTCAGAGGCTTCTAAAAGCATTTATTTCTGCAACCTCTTAAGGTTGTAGAAAAAAATGCTTTTAAAAGTTAAAAAAAAAAAGTTGGCCACACCCACGCAGTCACATTACTGCCCCCACCAAGCCACGCCCACAAAATAAGCCACGCCTACAGAACCAGTAGTAAAAAATTTTAGAACCCACTCCTGATTAGATTGGTCCTTTTGCAAGACCCAGAAGACACGGCTGTGTTTCAGAGCTTGGAGATTGGATAGTCAGTTAGAGCCCTTGAGATGGTTATGTTAATTGTGATTCTACCAATCTTATTTTATTATTTTAATCCTTGGTTGTGTTTTTCACCGCTATTAGCTTCCAAGAATCACCATGGTGAGATGGGCAGCCTATCAATGGAATAAAGTCAACAAATATAATTAAATTGAATATTTTTTTCCTAAGGAAGAATGGTCCTCCCGCTATGGATGAGTTTCAGCTTCCCACAGCTTCAATAGCATGTGGAGTACTGAGAGATGCTGGGAGCTTTCAGCTGCATCCAAAGGGAGGGTCATGTTTTCCTAGCTTAGCTCTGTTCAAGGTAAAACCTTTTTCTCAACCTGGTAGCCTTTTTGGTTGACTTTGTCTCCCATAATTCTTAGTCAATATATAGTTAGCTTGGGGAAAGGATGGGGGAAAGCTCATTAAGTATTGAATGCAATATTTCAGGCATACATATTGCATTAAGCCTGTGCGCTAGTGAGACTTTTCACAGCCTGAGGTTTTGTCTGTGTGGTTTGTTGCAATATTATTGATTGCTAAAGGAAAGGGCTGGATGTGTGGGGAGGAGGGGTGTCTCTGCCCATGTGATACATTTAACAATGGTAACTTCGTAGTTTGTCTACCCCAAAAGGCAGAGTTCATTGGAGTGCATTGAAACACCAGTCAACATCAATTCTGAAATCCACTCAAAGTTGGAATGAATGGAAAATACATCACATGCTAATGTTCACTACTCTCAAGTTGCACTAGCAGAGTCGGTAGCCATGATCCAGGACAAATCCTCATCCATATTTAGGTCAGGCTTTCACAAGGATTTTAAGCATGTATAATGATACTTTCAGAGGCTCAGTGGCTAAGACGCTGAGTTTGTCGATCGAAAGGTTGGCAGTTCAGTAGTTCAAATCCCTAGTGCCACGTAACGGGGTCAGCTCCCGTTAATTGTCCCAGCTTCTGCCAACCTAGCAGTTTGAAAGCACGTAAAAATGCAAGTAGAAAAATAGGGGCCACCTTTGGTGGGAAGGTAACAGCATTCTGTGAGTCTTTGGCATTTAGTCATGTCGGCCACATGACCATGGAGATGTCTTTAGACAGCACTGATTTTTCGGCTTTGAAATGGAGATGAGCACCGTCCCCTAGAATCGGGAATGACTAGCACATATGTGCGAGGGGAACCTTTACCTTTACCTTTTAATGATACTTTCAATGCATAATCATCCCTCAAACCCCTTCCATCCCCAAAACATATAGACAAAAACACAAAGCAATCACTGCAAAGGAAACCCTTTCCTAGAGACTTAAACCTGCATTCTTCTTTAGCCAGCCTTGAAACCTTCAGAGGTCTGCATTGGAGGTCAATTAAAATAAGATTGCATCTAGCAAAGAAGAACTTTGTTAACACCAGTCAAGGTGTTTTTTTAGTTGGTTTTGTCCACTTCGTATAAACTTTTTTTTGTTTGTTTGTTGGTAATCTAAGAACAGTCAGAGATGGAGCATGTCCAGATCCCTCAATAGCCAGCATTGAGGTGTCCTAGTCTTCTGGATGATCATCAGACCCAATTTTGAGGAAGTCTTGGCAGAGCCCAGGGTGTCAGAATAGTCCCAGCTGTTATTGTAACTGCTGCCATGGTGCCTGGCACCATCTTCTTCCTCTTCCTCCTCTGTGAATCTTCTCCAAAGACTGCAGTTGGGAGACTTGGCAGGAACTCCTTCACAGCAGATGGTGGCTTCTGCTCCATCTTTCTTCCACAACTTTTTCCTAACACTGGCACACACACACACATTTCAGCCTCCAACTGCTCCCACAGCTGGCTCTTCTGGTAACACCTGCCTCCTGTCGCTGGGTAGTCCATCCATGCAGAAAGAATAAAAGCATTGCTGGCTCTGCCATCATCACTGGTCCACTACCACTTCCACTGAAGTGGAACCATTGTAACCCCCATGCCTCTTCCTCTTGTTTGGCTCAACCATTTTGGGAACAATAAGCCAAAAGGTGAAGTGGTTGCTGTCTAATTAGATAACAACCCTAGCAATTGCATTTTGGTTGCAAAGTGTGCTGTCTAACAGTAATACTAATTTTTAGCCTCCCAAGCCTTTTGAAATTTATGGTTTTTAAACTTTTATCCTATTGAATATCAACTGAGCATTTTAGCTGTGCTCTGAAACATCTTTATTTATAATGTTATGCCCACTATTGTGTTTCAAATGTTGCAAGCAAAGGTATCTATGGATCTTTCATTGATTTTTATGGGTGTTCATCTTAGTGAGTTGAAGTACCAGAAGGAACCAATTCTTCAATGTTGGAAATCAGCTTTGTACACAGCACCTTTCACCATCTATAAACCAGTGGTGGGTTGCCCCCAGTTTGGACCGGTTCGCAAGAACCGGTAGTAAACCGGTGGGAGGCCCCACCCACTGACCCGGATGTCATCATCAGCGATCTGCACATGCGCAGAAGCTTTGATCGAGTGCGTGAGCGCAATCCTGTTGCAAACTGATAGTAAAGGTAAGTAGAACCCACCCCTGCTATAAACCTACTGTCCAACAGGGCAAGACATGTAAAGATAATTTCTTTTTTACAAAACTTTTCATGTCTCTATATAATAAGCCTTTACAGATATTCTGAAGGTTTTCATTACTTCCTTTCTCTCTCAGTTCACTTCTCCTTTTCTTCTGTCTTTGAACTGTGCAATGCAGGGACTTCTCTCTCCATAAGGGAGGACAGCATGCTACAAGTTTTTAGCTGTAGAAAGATTAAAGTAACGTAAGCTTTCCTACCTGCTATTTCCTAAAGAAAGCTTATCTTTATTTTTTTTTCACATGAAGCACCAGTTTCAAGAATATTTTCTTCTACAAGAGACACTCCTAAAGTGGGTTTTTTTCCTCCATGCATTCCTTCCACTGTGAACACCTCTAAAGCCTCATTGCCATTTCTTCCCTAGCTGCCAAGCAACAATGTGTCAGGTATTCAATTGTAGGTTATTTTTAATTTATCTCCCTCTCCTTCCCTAATTTCTCCCTCTTCCTCTCCTTCTCCCTCTCTGTCTTTCCCCTCTACAAGTTGGGTAGGCGTGATATACACAATGCCAATCAGAAAACTATTATTAAATAACATAAATATTTATTAATGTAACTAGAATGTATCACAGTTAAGCTTTTCGAGACCTGCTAATAATGAATGAAGGCAAATATACACGACCCAAGATAATGATTGCAGAATCCAATCTGGTTCACCTTAGTCTTCCAAGTTTTTGAACTTCTGTCTATCTCAAGTTTCCTGAGGATGGACTCCAGCATGAGTCCAAAAGCTCAGAAGACTAAATTTCTGGTACCAGTGACCAACCCAGATTGGATCCTGCAACTTGCTAATAAAATCACATTTTATTGAGTCCGGGCTGATGCAGTTCTCACTACAAGCACTTACCAATTACATGAGATGAACTAGCAAACTGTGGCCACTCCTGGTTTACTGATTAACAAATATTTTGAAGTTCCTGGGCAGCTAATATTTTTTTGCTTATTAACAATTTACAAAAATAAAATAATAAAGTTGGTGCAAAATATGTGTGTCCCAACTCAGTTAAAGCTACACTTTCTGGCTGGCTGTATACCAATGTGTGCGTGTAAAGAGATTTATTTTCACCATTCCCGTCATTTCCTCTCTCTCATTAAAAAATGGCATGAATTCCCACTTTCCTATTTTTGCATCCAAAGACCAGAAGGGAGGATTAATCTGTAATTAATTCTCCTGTCCAGATTATGTCTGATGACGCAAGTAAAGCAACCAGCCTAGTTTTCAAACTATGATTCATGTGTATTCTGTTTTAACTGCAATTCAACATATGCTGTTGGTTTGGCTGGCTTGGTTGGTTGTGCACAAGGAGCTGTTGTGTGGTTTGCCTGCCCCACAGTATGGGAGCTCTCTTTAGGGAGGCTAAGGCCTCCCCTATCCTTCCATGGATGGTCATTTTCTCAAACATTATAAGCAACTGCCATCACTGCTCACTCTGCTGAAGACCTTCAACAACTTATGGACAGTTTTAGCAAGGCCTGCCAAGACTTTGGACTAACAATCAGCCTGAAAAACACACAAGACATGGGTCAGGACGTGGATTCACCTCCCTGTATTACAATCTCTGCACAAGAACTGGAGGTCGTCCATGACTTTGTGTACCTCGGCTCAACTATCTCTGACACTCTTTCTTTAGCTACTGAGCTGAATAAACGTATTGGTAAAGCGGCCACCACATTTTCCAGACTTACAAAGAGAGTATGGCTTAATAAGAAGCTGACAGAACATACAAAGATCCAGGTCTATAGAGCCTGCGTCCTAACACACTCTTGTATGGCAGTGAGTCTTGGACCCTCTACGCACAGCAGGAGAGAAAGTTGAACACCTTTCATATGCGCTGTCTCCGATGAATTCTTGGCATCATCTGGCAGGACAAAGTTCCAAATAGCTCAGTCTTGGAACGTGCTGGAATTTCTAGCATGTATGCACTATTGAAACAATGATGTCTACGCTGGCTGGGGCATGTCGTGAGAATGGCTGATGGTTGGATTCTGAAAGATCTCCTGTATGGAGAATTAGTGCAGGGAAAGCACCTCAGAGGGAGACCACAGCTGCGATATCAGGATAACTGCAAGAGGGACCTAAAGGCCCTGGGAATGGACATTAACAACTGGGAAACCTTGACCTCCAATCGTTCAGCTTGGAGGCTAAAGATGCAGCATGGCCTTCCCCAATTCGAAGAGACACTTGTTCGGCAGGCTGAGGCAAAGAGGCAGTCCCGGAACCAGCAAAATCTGGGGGCTGGCCAGGGGACAGAATGTATCTGCCCTCAGTGTGGAAGGGATTGCCACTCTCGAATTGGCCTTTTTTAGTCACACTAGATGCTGTTTTAGGACCTCTTTCCAGAGCACAATACCATAGTCTCTTGAGACTGAAGGATGCCAATGGATAAGCAACTGTCACTTCAACCTGGGCAAGAGATTCATCACCGCAGTATGAGCAACCCCATTATTTCTGAGGGCAACAATATTATTAAGATGTGTCAACAAAGCCACAAGAGATCTGAATGTTGTACTTGCAGGACCCAATACTTAGATCCTTAAAGCCGATTGTAAAGATTTCTCTTCAGAAACTCTTTACAAAGCAGCGATGAAATAATGGAAAACAGCATGTGTTGCCATGCGGGCTGCCCTCATTCCACTCCCGTCACGCCATTATCTTGCCAATAATTGGTTTTTTTTTTTTTTTAATCTTGGCATCCTGATAGATCTGGCAGGGTAGCAGTTGTGAACAAGTCAACACGTTCCAGGGATGAGTCATCGAGCAAAGCTGGCACTGTGAAATAACTCAGGATAGATCAACATCTGATACATCCAACACTTTCCTGCAGAAGTTTATTGAATCAAGCTGTGAGAACTTTTCACAGTTGAAAAACATTTGCAAGCTTTCTCTTGCTTGCTTTCTGTTCTTATTTGTGCATGGAGAATGAGACTGACACAGCAAATAGCTTGTAATGGCTGGAAAATTAAAACCCACCATATACATATATATATATATAAACAGTTGCAGAAGCCATTGCATGAAACTAATGAAATTATCATTTTCTCCTTTCAGTGGCCACAGTGAGCTTTTATAAGTTTAATTGGCATATAATAAATTCATTATAGCAGCTACTTGTAATTTTTTTTAAAAAAAAAAAACCCTCCATATTTTGAAGAATTTGTAGAGAATATTTATTCAAATCCAATATACCACTTCCATCCTATCAAAAAAAAAAAGAGGTAAAGGTGGCAGTTGCAACTGTGCAAATTGAAACTCCTCACTTTTTTTCATGGGCATTGCACATGTGACACACACATACAGATGGTGTGTAGCTTCAATCAGGGAATTACTGGGAATTGGGCAGTAGGTAATTAAAGTTTTTTTAGGTCGTGAGCCATTGAGAGTGTATACATGTTATAAATACACTCAATAAATGTTTCACCCTTGGAATATATTATGAACTAACCCTTTGTGGCTTATTTAATAATCCATGTTTATTGGTGATATGCGTTTGCACCTTGTGCTTTGATATGGCCTGTAGGCTAATCAATAAAGCTATTGTATCAATAATCCATGATTAAGCACACCATAGATCAGTGTAATAAAAATTTGTTTCTATTCCCTCACTTGTACATATACACTAAACTTAGTATTAAAGTAAATGCTTAACCTAGCACTAATCTAGAACTTTTCTGCTGTAGAAACTGCGATTATTCATTTAGAAGATGTTTTCATTTTATCCAGATTCAACAATGTTAATTGCCTGGTAATTTTAAGTATGAGAAGAATCTACCTTATCTCTGGAATAACACTCCTGTGTTCACATTACATATTATATCCAACAAACTAAACCATATTATGGCTTAGGTATGTACAAAAGCTAACAATCCAATCCTCCTTCAAATCACATTAAACCAGCTATTCTGGAGTGATCCATTAATCCTCCAAATTAGAAGTTGTTTGTGGCGATTGCGGTGTTCTGCACATGCCTAACAAGGCTGTTTTGTTTGAAAAACTACATGACAGACAGCTTGGTAGGTCTGAAGAAGGAATAGAACATTCCAGAATTCTCACTGTTGGAACATTCCAAATGTTGCACCTCCAGAACATTTGGTTTTGCACATTCTGATAATGGCTTAACACAATAGGCTACTTAGCATGCTAAAAGATGCCGGGTTTTCATCACGTTCAATCACAAAATACCCAGTTTTTTAGCCTAGGACAGTAATGGCTAACCTTTTTGCCATCGCGTGCAAAAAGTGGGGGGCGCATGGGGAGGTCGCCCACGTGTGTGCCCACAACCATAATTCAATCTGCACCCCCCCCCGCTTTTAGCACATGATGGCCTAGTGGGCCCGGTAGGCCTGTTTTTCACCCACCCCAGGCTCCAGAGGCTTTCTAGGAGCCCGGAGAGGGCAAAAACGGCCTTCTGCACCCCCCTGGAGGCTCTCCGGAGACCAGAAACAGCCCATTTCCCAACTTCTGGTGGGACCGGAAGGCCCAAAAATCAGCTGGCCAGCGCATGCAGGCATGCTGGAGCTGAGCTTTGGCAACGCTCGCATGCCCACTGATTTGGCTCTGTGTGCCACTTGTGGCACCCGTGCCATAGGTTCGCCATCATGGGCCTAGGTTGTTAAACAAATCCAATCAAGATTTAGGTGTGGATCTTGATGAGTGGAAGCTTATGACCACACTTAGATTTCTTCACTGATACAGATAGGAATGACATCACATACTACATTTTCATCTAGACCTCTGGGACCATGGACCGCATTCTTTTTGGAACAAACTTCTCCACCAGTTTTTAGTGAAGATCTTTGCAAATTTAATGGGAAAAGGGCACTGAAAATGAAACCCAAACTCTCAGTAACGTAATGTCTGAATCAAATGCCAAGTTTTCCATATTATTCTCTTCATTATGTCAATAAGAATCCTCAGAATTAATGAAACACAGCTATTTAATGCATCAGGTCTGCATTTAACTACTGATAGCTTATGTTGAGATTTCTCAAATGAATTTGCCCTCCGTCCCTCCAAAATATATATATATATTTTATATATATATATATATATATATATATATATATATATATATATATATATATATATATATATATATATATATATATATATATATATATATATATATATATATATATATATATATATATATATATAAATTTTCTTACTTCTTCGTACGGTTTATGTGTGTTTTTCTTCTAGCCAGGTTTTCCCTACGTAACCAAGGTTTTTTGTAGCTCAGTACATGTGATTCTATTGAGCTGGAGCTACAAAAAACCTTGGTTACATAGGGAAAACCTGGCTAGAAGAAAAACATATATATATATATACACACATACACATACACATACATACATACATACATACATACATACATATATATATATATATATATATATATATATATATATATATATATATATATATATGTTTTCTCAGGTTTTCGCGGGTGTTTGTATGTAGGTCTTTGGTTATTCGGGTCTTCTCTCACATAAAATTGGAAGTGTCTTGGCAACATTTCGACGAAGTCTCATTCGTCATCTTCAGGCTGGTGTTCTCGGCTTCGTGCTTCCAGGAGCAATGGCAATCAGCTCACACCCCCACTAGCAGTTAAAAGGAAGAGACAGCTGCGATCTCACATTGCTCCTGGAAGCACGAAGCCGAGAACACCAGCCTGAAGATGTAAGAGGTTTGGCAGAACAGAGAGGAACTAGAATCTTCTCTCGTGTTTATAAAACCAGGAAATGTCAACTCTTTTTTTGTTAATAAAGCATCGTTTTAAAAGGAACTTTTCTGTGGGAACTGTCATTTCACGATAGACAAATATCTGCTTGAAAGACTAATTAAAACAAAAACAAAATTTGATTCATCAGTTTTCTATTGTGTTACGAGAGTAACCAATTTGAGAGGCAAACAAGCCAGCACCAATAGAAACCACATGGATCAATGAATGGACAAAATAGGTTATAGACATCAAATGTATTACCTCATTTATCTTATCACATACACATATACATACCATTAGCAATACAGCAAGGAAAAATGAAAGAAAGCAACTGGAGCTGACTTTACCAGGACGGTGTACTTTTTATATACATACAGTACATCTGAAAATGCCAGTTACATATTGCTATAAAAATAGGTTCTGTTACTTCCCCAGATTGGCAAAACCAATGTCTTCAGAAAGACCCCCATATAAGTTTATTATAAAGAGAGGTGATTGCTCCTTTACTGTGTGTGACAGAGATGAGTAAAGGAGCTTCCAGGAGCTACTTTCAGTGCTGTGATTGGTGAACTGTCAGTTGCAGGCTTCCAAGGGAGGGAACCATGAAAAACATGCAATAGATGTTCAATGTAATTGCATAGGAGAATTTCACCTAGCGCTTACCATGCTACTCAAGTCTAACCATCTTCAGAGCAACAGTGTGTGACATCAGCTACTTAGGCATTGCTAGGCAATGGTTACTACAGCTAAGGATTCTGGGAGCTGACATCTAGCCTATCTGGAGAATTAGATGTAGAAGACTGAATTTAGGACATGGTAGTTGAGTTCAGCTGGAGTAGCAAAAACAGCTCTACACCATGCTCTCTGTAGTTGGTATCTGGCACCGCACTTTAGGCTTCTACTGAACCTATCCCAAGGCCTTGTGACTTTTTCAATGTCATTATATGTACCTGGTTCTGATTTACAGGCATTCTCCAAATGTGCAAATGTTGTTGCAAGAGATGTAGTTCTACTTTCCCCTCTGTATTCTCACTTCTGTGCGCTGGACAATGCTTAGAGAATATAGACTGCAGCCTTGGTGAATTCTCACATGCCATTGTATCCTGTTTCCCCCCAAATAAGACATCCCCTGATAATTAAGTGTTAATCATTAAGTGTTGTACCTTATGATTCTTGATGAACGTATCTTTTCTTTGATGTACACTGAGAGCATATGCACCAAGACCAATTCCTTGTGTATCCAATCACACTTGGCCAATAAAAAATTCTATTCTATTCTAATAAGCCCAATTGGGCTTTTGAGAGCATGGCAATAAGGCCAAGTGCTTATTTCAGGGTTCAAAAAAAAAATAAAAATAAGACAGGGTCTTATTTTCGGGGAAACACGGTACAATATCTTCGACAGTACAAAATGTGTAGGCTTGAAGATGAAAGATGTGAATTAGGCAAACAGCAAAGCGACCGGTTCCTTTGAAAGGAACTATCCCATAAGGCGTTTCATGCTTATACATTAGTCTGGCAGCTGAACCTATGGTGCATGATGTTTACATTCAATGGAGTGTGTGGGAGGCAAGAGCGACAATAAAATTCTTGACATTCTAATTAGGCCCTAGTATTAGTTACATGAATCAATCTTCACAATGGTCTCAATGAAACTGAAGGGCACAAGGCAGATTAATTGATGCTGGGCCATGCAGATTAATTGATGCAAGATTTAAGATTCCAATCTAATTTTTCCCTAACTCAGCAATCACGAATAGACAGTCACCTTTGTTAGTTGTACAGCTAGATGCAATTTGCTGAGAAAGTTTCATGTAAAATATTAATCTCTATCATGGATAAACTATTTTAAATTAGCCTATATTTGGATGCTCACCATGCTACTGTATATAATAGGGAGAATAAACTGTTATATTTCAATTATAGCACCCAAGCAGCATGGACTAAGACAATTACTCCAGTTTGCTGAAAAAATCTTCCAGAAAATTTTACTAACTTTAAATGAGTTCCATTCAGTAACTTATTAAAAGCAATTATTAAATGTTATTTTTCAACTGAGGATTTTGGATTTTTTAAAATCCATTTTTGGGAAGAGGACTAGTACAGTGGTTTTCACCAGGAAGCCTAAGACTGCCATCTGCTGGCCATTTAATTATATGACGGTTATTTATTCTAATATGAATAAATGATAGTTTTATGCACCAATCAGAAATGAAACTGTACTTTTAACTAGAATCTCAAATAAATTCAGATATGACAGCATGTTTCTTCCTCATCAACTTCCACACCCAGAGTAGAAGCAGAGGAGCCATTTTCAGTGTGACACATTAAAATAAAGTTTTGATTATTAGCAAACACTGAAGCTTATAAAATGCCCTCTTCAAAGACCCCCTACCCCACCACGCAATTCTTTTCTGCATGCCTTAAATACCATAAGTCACTTTAAGGAATTTCTATGCATGCCCAGAAATATGTATTTTACAGCATATTATGCTGTTAAATTATTATTGATATAGACAAGTATTAGTTTTATTCCTCTTAATTTATCCTAGTCACTTGACTGACTTGGATAATTAATTTAAGGCACACACTCCACAAAAACATTATTTCTGGCCTGAGATTGCTTTTTTTTTTCTTTAAAAAAAAATACATTGCAGATGGTAATTTAAAAGTAAATCACCATTCTAGTAATCATCCTGATCAAACTAAAGACATTGGGAAAAATTAAGTACATTATATACACAACCAAATTTTTGTTTTAAATTACAACCTACTTGTATTCTATTTTTTTAAAAAAAAACTGATTAAAGTCTACTTAAATACTGCAAAATTTTAAATATCACAATAATATTTTCAGTAAACTACTACATATCTACCAGTCTATTGGCCCCTTTGAAACAAATACTTTTTTATTTAAATCTTGCATATATAGTAACATATTCCAAAACAGATCTTCTATGCCACATAAATAAGTATATTTCTGTCCTTGCTTCAAAAACCTTCATGTTTACATTATTGAAGCAAATAGCTGCGTCTTGCTTCTCTTTTGTAACAACTTTTTTTTAAAAAAAAAAATCCTTCATTGTTATTCTCACTGGTAAAATATAACTGTATTTCCAGAATACATAATGGACCATTAGTTTTTTTTTTTTAATGTGTTAACTTCTGAACTTTACAGTAAAAATTAAAAGGAATTTCTTGTAGAAAGTCTCATGGAATGTGTATTTTATAGAGTTGAGCTTGGTTTATATTAATATGAAGTGAAAAATTCTTTGAACAAACCAGAGAATGTGTGCCATTCAAAATTTCAAAGTGCAAGTGAGTATTTGTGAGACTCTTATTTCAAGGCAACTGGCCAACATTTTGCTAGAAACTCTGTGTAGTCCAAACACAGCAGGTAGGTTTGCTTTAGCTTGGATCTGTGCCCATCCAAAATTCAGAATCCACAATGTTCCATGTCAGGCAACCTGAGAGAGGTGATTCTGCCATCCATTCCCCTGGAGATTTAATTTTGAAGAACTTCTGCATCGAGCCCAGAAACAATAAGCGTGCCTGCTCTCGTAATTTTGCAGGAAACAAGGGGAAATAGAAGTCCCTAGTGCACTAGAGTACCTAAAAAATAGAAATTGGGACTGTCCCCCATCTTCTGGACTCAGCACCACTGACATAAGACAGTACTCAGGCAGAATTGCTGTCTGCTGAACCCTTCTGTGACTCCAAGATAATCTATTTCCTTTCTTCTCACAAGTCTCCATCTGCAGGCGGTTGACATAACTGGTAGATTCTGTAAAAAGGTGACAAAGAAGTTGGTGTTACAAAAAGATCCTTAAGGATAATGTGGCAGACTAAAGTAAACCAAATTGTTTTAAAACAGACAACTCAATGTCTTGCCCTCCAGACCTTAATACACCTGTAACTTTCATACATTCAGTCCAGCTGGTGAGGAATTAGGATGCAGTCCACAATATCTGAAGACAATCTACTTATTTGTTTACTTATTTTATTTATCACTGGACTTATGAGGTTGTGCAACTCAACAACATGACTTTGGGGGGGGGGGGTGTACAACCACAAAAAGCAAAGTATAAACCTAAAAAGAACCACATAACTTTAAAATGTACACAATATATATACACATAAAACATAGACTATAAATTGGTGACCTACACCATAATAAATCAAGAGGTGACTCCATTCAAGTGGCCCCCAAATGCCAGGGGCAAAAGTCAGGTTCCGTTTGGGACAGGGGTGTGCTAAATTACTTCCATCAAAGGAATAGATAATTAAAAGTAAACTCAAATTCACCTGTGAAATGTAAAAATTCATTTGAATGCTTTTTTCCCTCTGGAATGCTCAGTGATATGAATATGCAAAACTTAATTCATGTTGATTAGGTCATTGGACTATTTTGTCCTCTATTGTTTCAGCAGCTGCCTAGTAGTTAAGAGCACGTTTTTCTGATTTCAACTATACCAAAGGGTGCTTTTTGAAAAGGCAACTGAACTTTCTTTGGTTTTCCTTGAAAGCGTTTCGCTCCTCAGCCAAGGAGCTTCTTCAGTTCAGTTCAGAACTGAATTTTTTCAAAAAGCACCTTTGGGACAACCATGACCTGATGACTGGGAATCTCCATAGTTGTTTACTTCGACTATATTTTGCATGCAAAATACTACTTTGCCTTTGAGATATAGCCAATGTCTGCTATGACTTGCTAACAGATAATAGCAAAATGGGCTGAAAAAGTATATTGAAAATTCAGACAAAATACAAAAGAAAAGAAAAGTGAATGTTGTCAGCATCTTCGGAGTGATAACACAAGCCAGCTTCGCAGCTTTGGTAGTTATGGTGGTGTACTTAAAAAGTTTGCAATTTCTTTTCTTTTTCTAATAATGTTATTGACATTTTTTAATAGGCATAGTAAAAATAAATACAAATTAAAATAAAAGATTAAAGAAAAAGTTTTAAAAATTCAAGAGAAGGAAAGAAAGAGAAAAAAGGAAGAAGAAACAAAGATACTACGGTAATAAAGAAACGACTTTCAACCTTCAGCATACTGAGCACTAACTAATAAAACTTTTCACCCTCTTTTAAAATTACAAACAAAAAACCCTCTCCTTTCTATAACATAACTTGTATTTATATATGCAATTCAGAAATCTTCATCTGTTTAGTCCTAGTTCAGAAATAGCCATTAGAAGTTACCACTCATTTAGAATAGAATAGAATAACAGAATTGGAAGGGACCTTCGAGGTCCTCCAGTCCAACCCCCTGCTTAGGCAGGAAACCCTACACCACTTCAGACAAATGGTTATCCAACATCCTCTTAAAAACTTCTCTTCTTTAAAACTTCCAGTGTTGGAGCATTCACAACTTCTGGAGGCAGGATGTTCCACTGATCAACTGTTCTAACTGTCAGGAAATTTCTCCTTAGTTCTAGGTTGCTTCTCTCCTTGATTAGTTTCCACCCATTACTTCTTGTCCTACCCTCAGGTGAATAATTTCAAACAAGATTATTTATCCCTGATCAAACAGTCCAATTTTATGTTCCTTTCTTCTGCATTTAATAATTCTGGCTTTTAAATCATCCCGGTGGTGCCTCAGGATTTGTTCTTTCATCAATACTTTGCATTCCAAAAGTTTTTTTCAGATTCTTTAAAAGAGCCATATGTTGGCACAGTAGTTAGAACGCAATATTGCAGGTTAACTCTGCTCACTGCCAGGAGTTCAAACCTGGTTGGCTCAAGGTTGATTCAGCCTTCCATGCTTCCGAGGTCAGTAAAATGAGGATCCAGATTGGAATGGTATATAAGTCTAAGTGCTACTGCTATTGAACCTAGTTACCTACCGGGGTGCAGATTGCGGCATCTGATCCATCACTTTCAGGTTTTTTGCAGAGATTTCAACTCTTGGTCCCTATAAAGAAAAAACATACAAAAATAGTTATGTATGGCTCTGGAGGAACACCAAAGTAGAAATATGCTATTTCCATTTGAAAAATCTATTCATAGCCATAAAGCAGTTCTGGAAAGGAGGGAGCTGGCAAAATAGTCTTCTGTGCTTACATAAGATGAAAGTCTTCAGTATGTTTTACAGCTGCTAGTGAGAGAGTGACAATACCATAGCACACTGACAAGTGTCCAGAGTGTGTACATGAAGATATTCTGCACACTGCACTTCTCTCTTGAGACCAAGGATGGGCAACTTGTGGTTTTTCAGATGTTGCTTCCCTGCCACTTTGCAAAATCCCTATCAGCAGGGCCAGTAATGAAGGACACTCAAAACTGTAAATTGCTAACATCTGGGAAATCAAAACCTTTCTGTCTTGCTTAAAGCGAGACAGGTTTGTAAATAGTTATCATAAGCATGTCATTTTTATTATCTCTACTATCATTAAATGATTTAGATACTCTGCATATAAAAATTCTGTATAGTGCATACAAATATATATATTCAGTGTCCCATTTGGAAATTTATGGTTGCTAATATTACTTATTGAATGCTTCATTAATACTCACTTGCTTTCTCATTATGTCTGTTGCCTGCATAATACACTTGGGCAAGAGTCCATGACTTCGAGCCAATATTGCTGCTTGTTCCAATGACACACAAAGTGTGCTCCTAATAGTGTAACAACAAAGAGCATTGCATTCAGAAAGTTAACACTTGGTCAGAAAAGCTGATTTATCCCCATCCATGGATATCTATAACCTTTAGCTGCCACCAGCCTCACTCCTCCCAGAGCATCCTTCAAAACATGTCACCAAATTATACATTATGATTGTCATAGGGGTAAAATGATTGAATATTACATTTATGCATTTATTAAATATTATATAATTTTAATTATCTCCACATTTCCATGAAATTCTATTACCTTTGGGTTTGCTACAGTCCCTACCAATTCTTTGCCCTGGTCCCACTCATTCTATCTTGCTCTTGCCTACTTTAGGGAATGCAACCCTAAGGATACCACAGAAAGACCAAGTGTGGGACATGGACTAAAAAACTTTCCCCATGCTGCTCTACATTTTTTTCCTGCAAAAAAGTAAAGGTTTCCCAATCAGTCATGTCCGACTCGAAGGCATGGTGCTCATCTCCATTTCTTAGCCAAGGGAGTCAGCATTGTCCAAAGACTATTTCCATGGTCATGCGGCCAGCAAGGCTAAATGCCAAAGGTGCACAGAATGCTGTTCCCACCAAAGCGGTACCTATTCATTTACTTGCACTTTGCATGCTTTCAAATTGCTAGGTGGACAGGAGCTGGGGTAGGTAATTGGAGCTCATCCCATTGCACAGAGCTCGGGTCTCGAACCCAGGCTGTCAGCTCTCCGGCTGAAAAGCTCAGTGTCTTTAACCACTGAGCCATCGCGCCCCCACATTTTCCTGCAAGTTTATTCAAAGGCATGGGATGGATGTCTAAGAAGAACTTAGAAGATACGGATAGGAATATAGCCAGGGATGAAATCCAGCAGGTTCTGACAAGTTCTGGAAAAACGGTAGTGGAAATTTTGAGCAGTTTGGAGAACTGGCAAATACTACCTCTTGCTGGCCCCAGAGTGGGGTGGGACTGGGGATTTTGCAGTATCCTTCCCATGGAGTGCGGTGGGAATGGAGATTTTGCAGTATCCTTCCCCTGCCACGCCCACAGAACCGGTAGTAAAAAAAAATGGATTTCACCACTGAATATAGCTAATGTTTGCACTTCATTCTTGATCCCACTCCTTTCTGAATTCTCACCTTTGCATCCCGGTGCCACACATTACAACCTGGCAGGCTCCAAGACGGTAGCAGAATTCAGACGATATAGGCAGCAGTCCAGCCCCTGCTACATAATTACTAGAGTACCCAGACTGATTGCCTTTTGTGCTGATGAAAGATTTCATTAATCTGCAAAGCTCCTGCATTGCATTGATGGGCCGAATCAGCTGCAAAAGAACAGAAAACCAGTCTCAGTACAACTTAAGTCCCTTTCCTTTCTGAAAGCCATATCCTTGAGATCCCTTAAGACAATAACTATTCAGCATTACTTCAGCATTTTGTGCCTTCAAGTGATGCTTAGCAACTAAGTAAAAAGTCTGTGCAATTCTAGGAGTTTCTAAATTAGAATACAAGACAGTTTTATGATTGTAGTCATGTTTTAGACTGTGAATTCGAGTCCTGCCTTAGGCACAAAGCCAGCTGGGTGACCTTGGGCCAGTCACTCTCTCTCAGCCCTAGGAAAGTGGCAATAGCAAATCACTTCCAAAATCCTGCCAGGAAAACTGCAAGAACTAATCCAGGCAGTTGCCAGGAGTCAAAATTGACTCAA
Source organism: Pantherophis guttatus (assembly GCF_059756535.1). Lineage (NCBI taxonomy): Eukaryota > Metazoa > Chordata > Lepidosauria > Squamata > Colubridae > Pantherophis > Pantherophis guttatus. Next base: position 24,325,737 of record NC_142065.1, on the reverse strand, counting down.
AGGCACAAAATAAATAAATGAATAGAATAGAACAGGGGTCTCCAACCTTGGCAACTTTAAGACTGGTGGACTTCAACTCCCAGAATTGGAAGTTGAAGTCCACCAGACTCAAAGTTGCCAAGGTTGGAGACCCCTGAAATAGAACACAGATGCTAGCCTATTGAAAATTAAGACTATATAGAAAGTTATGCTGGAAGTCTTCCCATTTAATGGAAGAGAAAGCAGCCATAGGAGAAAATAGTGAATTGAATGAATATTTATGGTTTAGGACAGGGGTCTGCAACCCGTGGCTCTGGAGCCATATGTGGCTCTTTCATCCCTCTGCTGCAGCTCCCTGTCGCTCAAAATATGCGTCACAACCGCCGGCACATGATTTATTGAGCTTTTTGACCCATATTTTTTTTTCAGAGTTCAAAATGTTTTTGTTGCATGCAGAAATAAAAACTTGTTTTCTCTGTAGCATAAATGCAACACACTATAGGTTTTTTTATACATAGCATAAAGGTAAAAAGTGATATATGCAGTGTTATCTTCATTTTAGATGTCAAAAGGTTTTTGTGGCTCCCAGTGTTTTCTTTTCTGTGGGAAACGGTCCAAATGGCTCTTTGAGTGTTTAAGGTTGCCGACTCCTGGTTTAGGGAATGATTTGAATCTTTGTCTGTGCAAATCCTAATTATTCATTAAAGCTGAGTTTAGATCTGGGAAGTGGGGGAAAAACCTGCATTCTTAAAAAGTTTGGAATCTCTAGATCTCCTTTATGGTGGTGAATTACAACTCAAAAGGGAAAACCAGATCAGGATTATGAAGTGAAAACTGGAAGAACATTTTACTCATGCAGTAGAAAAAACAGCTAGGCCAGAAGTGACCTTGGAACTTCAGTAGCTTGACATTCCTGACATTCAATACTCGCTTTTTTATCTATACACTTATGTATGAAGAAAAGTGAAGGACAATTGGAAAAACATTATTTCGCTATTTTGCATTGGGTGAAAACATTGGTTATGCTGGCTTCCTTCATCCAATCACCTTTCAAATACAGCAGGGATCAGTTCTGGAATCCTGCTTTAGCTAATAATGAGGTCTGGTTTGACCAGTTTCATAGAATAGGTTAAGCGTGATCTCTTTCCTTCTGTGACTGTTAGAACAGGGGTCGGCAACCTTAAACACTCAAAGAGCCACAAAGGTCCTAACCAGAAGCCCCCGTTCAATTCTGGAACCGACCGGGAGTCCGGTTCCCCCATCATAGTCTCCTCTTAGCACGGCGTCCTTTTTCCTCTGCTGACCAGAAGTCTGGTTCCCCCCACCATAGAGTTTCCTCCTAGCATGGCGTCCTTTTTCCTCTGCCTGTCCTAACCGAAAGCCCTATCAATTGTGGAGCCAACCAGCAACAGGGAGCCACAGCAGAGGGATGAGCCACATGCCAAGGGTTGCTGACTCCTGGGTTAAAAGCACCAACAGTTGAAGTAGCAGCCTCTCTCAATTCCCACTTTGCCAAACATCTGAATACATGGGCAGAAGGTTGAATTTTGAATATACCTGATGAATTTTCACAGCTGTGGTGTTTGAATCTGTAGGCAAGTTAGATCGTTCCAGGTAAAATGTCCTGAAATTAAACAATAATTAGCTTGTGATTATGTAATTTTAAGCACTCCTATAAAGTATTTTAATTTCCAAAAGGAAACAATTACTACATGTGTCTATGGAGATTTTCATTCATCCAGGTCATTGTCCCAAAGGTGCTTTTTCTTTGAAGACATTTTGCTCTCATCCAAGAATAAAAAAAAACAAAACCTAATTTTTGGATGAGAAGTGAAACATCTAAAAAAAACCCAAAAACCAAAACAAGAAAATCTAGTTGCTTCTTGAAAAAGCACCTTTGGGACAATTACTACAGGCCACACATGGGCTAGCTATACTTAGATATGGTCCAAAAAAAAAAAAAATGACAAATTAAAAATTAGACAGATTTCCAATTCCAATTCTTCTACAATTATGAGAGTCCCATGCAAATTCCTATTGATCCTTTGATCGCCTTCTCTCTTATGTATTATTAACATTCAAAATAAAACTTGAAAAGAATTCCAATTTGTATGAATCCAACTGAAAGAGTCAATTTCTAGTAGTACAATAAAGCTTCCTATCTTCACTAATGGACCTGCCAAGGGCCAGGGTAACAAAAAGGGATGCACTTTTTAAGAATGATTTTGATTCAGTTGCCAAGACTATTTACAATCAGTTTTTTTTAATGCTATAGTACCTGAGCTTGTGATAATACTGTTGCACCTTCTCAAGAGAATAGGAATTGATTTGATGCTGAAGCTCCTCCTGAGGTGACCCATTTGGTAGGACTTGGCCGTCCAGATTTTCAAGGACTGTAAATATTTTAATGAAAAGTTTAAAGCAAGTTTTAACAATTATCATATGTTTGTATCTATTATTGCCATTATTCTACAATAAGAAGGGGGGAACCCTTTTGAATAAACTTGGATCTATTGATTAAATTTGTATGCTGCCCATCCCACTATTGAGCAACACTTATCCATCTCATCTTGTAAATCTATCTTATTCTGCTTAATCTTGCCAAGAAGAGTGGATGTGTGAGGTTAAAGAAAAAGGAATGCTTACTCATGGGGTGTGTGGGGGAGAAGGACTTCATACTTGTCATGACATCCTAGCATACATAGTTGAACACATCGATGATGTGAATTGTATAGTTCTTTACATCATGATGCAAGTAATGCAAATGACAAAGCTTGTATCATTTACATGAGGATGTCATGATGAACATGATGTCACTGTGGATCAATCTATGTGTGCTTGTGATGAAATGAAGTCTTGGAAAAATGTAAGAACAACACACTGAATTTATTAACAAATTACCATCCTTTTCCTTATATATCTTGCCCCTGTGGAAGTAGGCTCTTCTAGCTTACACTGACATGAAAATAAGTAAACAAATAAGCTAACTAATGCACCTCTTTCTCAGAATTGGACAACTCGCGGCATCCAACTTGCCACTGTCAACTTATCATGGCCAATTCACCACAGCCAACTCACCACGGTCAACCTGCCACAGGACAACTTGCTGTGAGACAATTCAACAATTCAATCTAATTATTTAAAATTGTTAAAAAGTTATTTTAATTTCTATTATTCACATTTCATTTTCCCCTCCTTTGGCATCCTTTCTTTAATGATTCTATTCCACTTTTTTTTAGTGGAAACTCTCATCCTGTGGCAAGTTGGCTGCAGTGAGTTGGTCATGAAGAGTTGGCCATGGCAAGTTGTCGTAGACCCCCTCCTTTTTGCTCCTCTGAAGATATATAGATATATATGTCATGATAACAATATTATGGGATCACCAGCCTGGTTGTACCCAATTTTTTTTCTAGTCAATTGTGAGGGTTTAAGGAAAAACTGCTGTGTGTATAAATTGGTGAGAGCATTCAGAGAATTTAAAACTAAAAATGGCTGCAAAAAATTACCCTGCCTATTCAAGAGGTTCCAAATAATTGTTGGAATTATGTCCATCGTGCAGATTGCAAATATTGCTCCTATACGATTAAAAATGAGTCTACAATCATTATTTAAACTTTCAACAGCAGGTCCAATGATCCAATCATTCATTCCATTAAATCTGTAGAAAATACTTTCTTAGTATCTACTTTCTATCTGCCTTGATTTGGCTTAAAAATGTGAAATTATTTGTCTATGTAACATCCATTAACTTGACCTTCATTTCGACTGTGTGAGGAGCTCAAGATAAATAAATGAATGAAAGAATGAAAAAGATTTCTCTTGTACCTTTTGTAAAGAGCACTGCGTGCAGTTTCAGACTTCCTCCATTCTGAAACCGGGTAGGTAGTTTAGAAAAGTAATAACTATCCAGGAATAAGGTCACTTTCAAAACTTGCCGATTTCCCTCCACGTGATAAAAGACATGAGTATCTGGAGGAATCAAGGAAAAAGACATCACAAAATGCGGGGGAAACAGCAACACAAGATAACCGACATGAGGAAACTGCAGGAATGAAACCCACTCATAGATTTTTGTCTTTGGGGGTGGGGGATGACATTGCTCTTAATCAGGGATGTGCAACCTGTTGAATTAAGAGTTGCAAAAGGTACGTCTTAGAAGAGGTTTTTGCAGCTTCCATTGAGATTCCAGTCTCTGTCAACTTAGACAATAGAGGGCATTGTTTTACTGTTCGAACAAATACAGAGTCACAGGAAAAATTCAAGAGAGTCCATGGATCTAGTGACTGAACTTACTTGCTACAAAACACTCATCCAGTTGCTTGAAATAAAAGGCAACCTTATCCAGCTCTGAAAGGGTGGCCTGGATGTCTTCCAGCATGATTCGCTCTTCTTTCTAAGGGAAGAAGAAATAGGATAGAAATAGATGAATAGATTGCAAGAAGGGACAGATTCAGGTAGTTCTTGACTTATGACCAGTCACTAAATGCACTAAAAAAAAAAGCTATTTATGCCTGCCCCTTAAAGTTATGACTGCAGATGTGCGGCAGTTATGTGATCACATTTCAAATGCTTACAGCCTCCAATGCTCACATGACCACAATTTACTACTTCTGCTGTTTTCTGGCAGAAAATAGCAAAAAAAAAAGGTCAGTGAATACACTGAATTTCAACAACCACGTGGTTCACTTAACAACCATATGTTTTGTTTAACAATCATCGTAAAAATGGTCATAAAATTGAGTCTGGTCACACAGTGCCTCAATTTAGGACTGTAGTAACTTATGATTGAAATCCAGAGTTTTATTGTAGTCATAAGTACACAAAACATTCTCTTCATAAGAACTGGAATTATAAAAAGGAGAATAGATGCCTTCCCCAAACCAGGAATCAAAGGCTGGTTGTGACTGTGATTAGAACCATATCTAAATTCTTCATTCCCTGAAATTTACTGGGTTTTTTTTTTTAATGTGAGCTTGCATCTCTACCATTGTCCACCATATGTCTCATATCTTTAACACATATTGTCCATCACATCTCATATCTTTCTCATATGGGTTTTCGTAAGATATATTAAAAATTTGTGAGCAGCAAGAACTTGAACTTTCCGTTCAAAAAAATTGCTGCTATACAGTATATATATTTGGTTCATGTTTCAAATACATTCAGTGCAATGCCAAGATACAGTTTCTCACCAGCAGAGGACAGAATACTTCAACACTTCACACAATTAGTTATCATTTACAGCTAATACTCTTTGTAGCACTAATATGTAGCTAATGTTAAAAGATAGCAATGAATGTTGCTATTATAGTACTTTTCTTGCTTTTATCTTGTCCTTTACGAGAAGCCAAGGAGATAAAATTCTTGCACATGTAATATAGTTATGCACAACACAGAATATGGCAAGGTACAGCTTGTCATTTAAAGGGGCAGAAAAGTCTGAATAGATGAATTTGTTGTACTATTTGATGAATTAAAATGTTGGTCTGCTTATTCAGTATTGTCTGCAATGAATGCCAGTAGCAATCAGAAATATCTTCCCCGACAGATTTTATTCTTGCATGCAAAGCATGATCTCAAGCAATGAACTGCACTTCATTATTTTTTTCTTAATTAATAAAAGAATAAATAAATAAATAAATAAATAAATAAATAGAATAAATGTGACGCTGTCAGAGTGTGCCTTGCACAACAAACAAGGCCAGTTTCTCTCTTCTTATACGCATTAAGATAATATGTACATAACTAGACACCTTAGATCCCTTCACATTATTGCCCAAAGTAGCTTCTCCTATGTCAGGAGTATCAAACTCAAGGCCCGGGGTATCTGGCCCACGGGGTACTTAGATCTGGCCCACAGGGCCGCCCTGGTAACAGTGAAGGACTGGCCCACGGTGCTTCTGCCAGCAAAAACGGGGTCCCGGGCTCCGTTTTCAGCTGCCATGGCCTCCTGCAACCCTCTGCCAGTGAAAATGGAGCTAGGGAGGGAGGTGCAGAGCACTCAGGCCACCACAGGTGCCCCCAACAGGAGTGACGTCAAACTGGCCGCGCCCACCCTGGCCATGCCCCCCCCCAGAGTCAAACACAACCCTGATGCAGCCCTCAATGAAATCAAGTTTGACACCCCTGTCCTACGCTGTGTCAACTCTCAAAACGACTTTAGCTGAAGCCATATCCTTTTTACTTCATTTCTTACTCGCCATAAATATGGGGGGAGGGGGAACTACGGGGTGTGGGATAATTTCCTGCCAGGTGCCAGACATAACAATGAGGCCCGTGGGAATCAAAGTCATCTCAACGAGAGCTTGTAACGGCCAGAAGGAGTAACTGAGTAGCCTGCCATCTACCTGGTTGGTCAATGTGACCAGTGACACTAGGAGAGTAAGTGATATCTATTTCTTTTATTATACTGGAAACGCAGGAAATATTTAGAGTTGGATTCACATATGAACGTGCTGATAGGATGTACCCAATAAAATGGATTTTTGAGAAAAGCTACAGCCTCAGAATCCTGACTTGATTGGGACCATTACTCAGAACAATGGCACGTTGCCATGTAGGAAAAGTTTGGCTGCATGGTTCACCAAGGCTGAAAGGGTGCTACCACGCAATGGGTCACACTCACTAGGTTGAGATTTTGCACGTATATCCCAGCTACAGCAGAAACCAGGCTGGGAAAGGGTGAATGGGGTTTGAAATGCAAATGCTACCACACTGCAAACAAAAGCAGTTTTATTTCCCCCAGCCTTTGCAAATATATTTAGGTCAGAAGATGAGTAATGAAAGAACTGCCTGGTTCCTTATTTTGGTTTTCTGTGTTTGAGGAAATGGTATTCTAGCCTTACCACACTGGGAGACAGCAAAGACTGGTAGTTGAGCAACACTCCTGTGGCTGCTATCTGCTCCAGCCATTTTTTACTGGCTTCCCGACTGCTTTCTTCATACTCTCCGTTGTTATTGTATCGATAGTTGAGTGCTCCCAATAACTGCTCTGAAAATGTGCAAACGGCTGCTACCAGGGCCTGGCAGAAAATTACATCTCGTCTCACTTGCAGTTCTGTATCTGGAAGAGGAAAGAGAGACAAGAATTGGGATCAGTAGGCTAGGGCTACTGCATGTGTGGTTGGGATTCATGCCCCAAGAGTGGTTCTGGCTTTTCTTATTCAGGGCAGCTCATATGACACTGATGATATTTGGGGAAAGGTGCCCCCCTGCCCCCTGAGTGCTTATTCCCCCATCATCACCCCAGAGGAACACAGAGTTTTTCACAAGACCACCAAGATGATTAGGATGTATAGAGGTGTCCACACTTATCACTAATCCTGAAAATAATGGTTTAATACAGTGGTTCTCAACCTTTTTTTCCACCACTGACCCCTTTTAAATAACTTTTGTGGCCACAGATCACGGCCATGTCCCCCCTCCAAGACTCAGCTCAAGATTTAAATCATAACATTTCTTCAAGCCTTCATGGATCTCCGGAAACCATAGGTTGAGAACCACTGGTTAATCCCTGAAATGGAAAATATTCCTCAAACTGCATGTCTGTCTCTTAATGCTGTTCAGGTGGTCAGCTGCAATGGGCATCAAGGAGCTGCTTAGACCACAGGCCATGAGGGAGATGACAAGAAATTGAATTCATAGGCGATATAGAGTCTCCTAGCAAGAAGGATGAACGGAAGCTTGGGAAAAGTTCTCTGCAATAGAAGACAAGTCAGGAGCAAGCAAAAAGCTGCCTTACCTGTGCATTTCAACAAAGCCAACAGGAGCTGATTCTTTCCATCTAGAAAAGAAAAATAAAGTAGCATTTAATCATATCTTTCTTAACTGAAATGACAAGTCATGCTCAGTATCTTATTGATAGATGCTGGAGCTGAAGCACAGTTGGAAAGAGAACACTGTAATCAAATATAGATAAACTGTACTCTATACTCAAACCAGTGGTGGGTTGCTCCCGGTTCTGTCCGGTTCTATAGAACCAGTAGTAAAACTGACAGGAGGCTCCGCCCACCTGCCATGATGTCATCATGGGTGATCTGCACATGCGCAGAAGCGCGTGCACTCCCGCTGCAAACTGGTAGTAAAGGTAAGTAGAACCCACCCCTGACTCAAACCCATAATGAAAGTCCTGGAAACCATAAACTAGTAAGGTCTAGAGACTGCAAAGACTCTGATACCACCAGAATCCATAAAATTTACAGATGAAAAGGCCACAGCTCTGTGGTAGAATCCATTTCTGGAATTAGCAAATACTAATGAATATGAATATTTAATTCCAGGCGTTTTCAGGTAGAGCAGGTGTTGCACAAGGAGCAGGGAAACCTAGTTTTAGACTTCTATTAGTCACATACTCATTGAGTATGCTCTCTTTCAGTCTAAAGAATTGTAGTTTGAACTGTAGTTTTGTACTAGGCTTAGACATAAGTAAATAACAAACAAACAAAAATGCTAAAATTAATTCCCATGCCAATTGAATAAGAAATAATATTGAAATAGATTATGGCAACTTCCTATGTTTTCTGTTCCTAAGATTCAATCTACCTTCATATTTTAGTTACGAAGATCTTAACAGCAATTCTCCATTATTTATTCATTTACTCTACTCCTTCCAATCCCAACCTTTCTCTACTACTTTCTTTATAATATGGAAATTTTAACCGCTCTTTTCCAGCTTTCCATTCACAAACCTTCCACATATTTCTGAATGGTATCAACAAGATTTTTAATGCGAAGTGGGAGGTTCCAGGGATCTTCCTGTATGCTGATCTGAATCTTGTTCCTGCTCCGAATAGTGGTTTCTTCTTTCTGCTTAAATTCTGCAGAACAAGAAAAGATTTCAGTTCTGACAATAATACAATACCAAAGTGGTTCAGAACAGCAGCCGATTACATCCTGTGCCTATCTCTGCTAAGCTTATTTCTTTGTAAAGAAAATAACACTCATCAGTTTTGATAATATTTTATTGAACTTAATAAATATTATCAAGTAATTAAATAGCATAAATCCAAGATGCATAGGGAAAAAATATAGAAAATACTAAAAAAAACAGAAAAGAGACAGGGTCTCTACACACACAAATTTATGATATATATTACCATATTAAACTCTATTGCTATTAAGATAAACTATAAAATCTATCCAAATTTGAATGCCTCTGATATTTCATTATTTTAACTTCGTAATTTTTTCTAATATACCTACTGCAGAGGCCTTCTAGAAGAATCTTTGTTGTTATATTATCTGTATACCCACCCACTTCATGGTCTGTGTAAAAACCTCTGGGAGGAGGTTTCAAAGTATCCAATGCAGGACTATTAAATTCCATAACAGCTTTGTTCTTTATGCCATCTGTCTTGTAAACTTGCAGGATTCTTTTTTTCCCCACCATGTATATGTATACTTCCAAACTAGACTGTGATGTTTCTCTGTGTCATATATGTATGTATATGTGGGTATATGTATAATGGTTATCTTTTGAGAGCTGAATGCAGCAAAATTTCATTTTAATGTATGCTGATTAGTGTACATTTAAAGTGACAATGAAGTTGCTATGCTATGCTATGCTATGCTATGCTATGCTATGCTATGCTATGCTATGCTATGCTATGCTATGCTATGCTATGCTATGCTATGAATCATTACATAGATCATTATATTATCTAGAACAGGGGTGTCAAACTCAAGGTCCTGGGGCCAGATCCGGCCCGTGGGGTGCTTAGATCTGGCCCACGTGGCCACCTTGGAAACAGTGAAGGACTGGCCCACAGTGCCTCTACCACCAAAAATGGAGCTCAGGAGGGTTGCGTGCATCCCTCTCAAGCTGTTTTTGCTGGCAGTGTTGCAGGGGCCCACTGTAGCCAAAAACAGAGTTTGAGAGCCCGTTTTTGCTGGCAGAGCACTTGGGCCACCACAGGCGCCCCTGACACGAGTGACGTTGAGCTGGCCATGCCTTAGCCATACCCATCCCGGCCCCCCATGGTCAAACACAACTCTGATGCAGCCCTCAATGAAATTGAGTTTGACACCCCTGATTTAGACATACTCAATTGCTCAACATAGATTACATTATCTATACTGAACAATTATTATTTTACTTGCCAAAATTAAACAAGTTCCTTATTTTTGAGCTTGAGTTTTGGTCAGATCACAAGAACACAAAAGCAGAACCAACTTAATGCAGAGGACAGCAGTCTTCAAAAACCTGAAGAAGGATCAAATCATTACCATCCTCCCAGCAGACAAAGCCCAAACCAGAGTTACCATGGACTGAACTTCCAATTACAAATATTGGAGAAGTTGTCCAAAAAATGTCTCTTTGGTTTCTGATGATCATGCAATAAAACTACTTTCTAATATAAAACTTTTGGTAGGACAGACACCATTTACTACACAAAAACCAAGTGTTTAAATCTATCTAATGAACTTAAAGCTATTGAAGATTTGTTAATTTTACTAATTTGTACAATATTAAATAATTTCCTGATGGGGTAGATAGATATATTTCAATATGGAATACACTTGGAATGATTTATATGAATCGTTTTACTTATAACACTTTTAAACAATTAGCTAATACTTTAGTATAGAGCTTATAGACTTTATTAAGAAGTAAAATGGGTTGGTAAGATGCCCTTTCACTTTTGAGGGTTTTTACCCAGTTTAAGAATTAGAATCAACTTGGGCTGTTTCAAAAACTCTGGTAAGTTTTTTCCTGTTAAGTTTGGTATTATTATGGTAGTATTTCATACAAGATATTGCATAAAAGTAGACATTCCGATATTAAGACCTCTTTAAATCATTTGTAAAATCCCGTGATATTCCATCAGGACTTGAAGTTTTTTTTATTTTTAATTTTTTTAAAGACTTTGTAGATTTCTGATGTAGAGAAGGGTGATTCTATATGTTCTATGGCGTCTGGAGCTAGTTCTGGGAATGCTAATCCATTTAAAAATAATTTTCTAGTAGATATGGATTATCAGAGGAATATAGTTGGTGAAAAGAAAATTGAATTTATTTGCTTATAACTTCAGTTTTAGTCATTATTCGGCCGCTGCTGTCTTTAACGGTGCTGGTTTTTTTTTCTTAACTTTTTTTTTTTAGTTTATTTGCCAGCATTGTAGAATTGTTATTATTGTCTTTGTAATATCTTTGCTTAGCATAATTAATTTGAGAGGAGATTTTGTCAGTCTTCAAACCATGTAACTCTCTCATTTTACTTTCCAGCTGTGTCTAAATACTGGCTTATTCAGTTCTCCTATAATTGGCTAGTATACTGTTAATTTCTGGCTAAAGCTTAGTTTCCTTTTGTGTGATATTTTTTTTAAACATGCTCATCTGGTTTATACATTCTCCTCTTAATATTGCCTTGGTGTTTCATTATTATTATTATCATCATTATCATCATCATCATCATCATCATCATCATTATTATTATTATTATTATTATTATTATTATTTAAAAAATCAAAGTTTGAACTAATCATTGCTTTGCTGGTACACTGTACAATAAAATAGGTTTAAAATTATAAATCCCCATCCAAATGCTAACCAGACCGGACTCTGCTTAGCATTTTTCAGCTAGGCCCTACCACTGGCTGTGAAGAAATGGTGGTGGTGATGGGGAATAACATTCACATCATCACTAGTTTGATCATTCAGGAGGATGAGGCAATGTTTCTGAAAAGCAACCTCTGAAGCAAAACCAAATAAATAAATGGAACTGCAATTTGCCATTTGTAAACAGCAAGCTCATCTGAGGAATGACTGTTGTGTTGCCCCCGCTTTCCCAGCATGGACATAATACAGATAGCTCTGAAAATGATTGAGTCAAATTAATATATAGGAGGAGAGGAAGAGAGAGAGAGAGAGATAACCAGACAGACAGACTAGACATCAGATAAATTATCTGTCTTTTAACAATTGACAGGGAATGGAGAAATTATATCATGCTATTTAAGAAACACCAATTTTCCTGAGCCAGGCAAGATTACCTTGCAAAGTGTGATCTATTGGGAAATGTTTGGTTTCTTCAAAAGCTTTGCTTATTACTGGTCCTTTGAGAAGGACATTGATAGCATCCACCTGCAAAGAAGCACATTTACTCAGTCTTTAATATTCTTTTGGCCTTTTTGAAGAGAAAATCCTATTTGCAAAAAAAAAAAAAAATCCCTCTAGTAATTACATTTTATCTATTGTACTTTTATTGAAAAGCAACCTGGAGCAGATTAAAAGTACTGAGTTTCTGGTCTGAAAATGAGAAAACAGTAGCAGGAATATTGCTTCCAGCAAAGCTATTATTAATGAAGACTGGGACAGCAATAGGATGTGAAGTATTAGTAGAAACTAATACTTATTAACTGTCTATGTATACCCCCAAAAGGCAAGCCAAGAACTATTAATTTAGAGAGAGATGAAATTTGCTGCATGTCCTACATGATTACATTTTTAAAATCTAAGTTAGAAGATGTGATTATTCAATGCTTATATTCTATTTTCTTTCCTAAGAAACCCCAAAATAGCCAACTATGCTATTAAAAAAATCAAAATGAAGTATAATAAAATAGCCTTCTCTAATCAATCAATAACCTTATTAATTACTAATAGAGAATAAATTATTACTATTTCAGTTAAAATCTAAAGTAAAGGTTTAAATGTTAAACATTCTAACATCATTCAATTTAGTAAAAAAACAACAACAATCAATCATGCATTAATATTACATTACACGTGAGATATTAGTAACTGAGTACAAAATTGACTTGCATAGGAGGAATCCAATTTTACAGTTCAATTTCTGCAAATACTCCAACAAGGCACTTCCAGGCTAGAAACTGGGAGACTGTAAATTCTAGTCCTGCCTTAGGCATGAAAAAGGACTATGTGACTTTGGGTCAGTCACTCACTCTCAGCTCAACTTACCTCACAAGATTGTTGTTGTGGGGGAAATGGGAGGAGGAAGGAGTATTTAGGTTTGTTTGCTGCCTTGAGCTCTTTTTAAAAATGATAAAGGCAGGATAATATAATATATCTATATCTATCTATCTATCTATCTATCTATCTATCTATCTATCTATCTATCTATCTGAACTTTTCATCACTTCTGGAGTATTTATATAAATATATATAGAGAGAGAGTTCTAGGAAGAGTCAGTCTAGTACAGGGGTGTCAAACTCATGTCATCACGGTGGTGTCACGTGACGTATCGGAACTTTTTTCTCCTTCGCTAAACTGGGCATGATCAGCACGGGACGCATCCGACGGGCCAGGAGTTTGACAGCCCTGGTCTAGTATCCTATTTAATTATTGGCTGATAACTTTTTAGCTTAGATCTTACTTCCCTAGAATTCTCACCTGAATCATAAGAAGGCAAATACAGTTGATAAACAAACAAACAAACAATGGTTGGCAGAAATTAGCAAGTGAAAGATGGCTGGTTTAACTGACTTTAAAATGTTGATTAAGGTTGCTGTAGTTATTAGATACATAAATTAAAGGAAGTTTTTTTCCTGAAGGCAAACATTAGGAAAAAATAGTGTTTTCATGCCAGGACTATGAAATTCCAAAGGAGTGACAACTAGTATTAGAAGCCATATGCTGCATTAAATAATGCTTGGTGCCTTGAATGACAGAATATCTAATCTAACCCTCCTTCAGAATCTGCCAATACAATCTCCATAACATTCATTGTACAACCATAAAAAGGTAAAATCTCTTTACCTGGTTAAAAAGATGCTCAAGGCAGCCATGAAGCTTGTCTTGTTTGTCTGACGGTATTCTCATATCACTGGGAAGTTCATCACCTAAGATGAAATAAATAAACTTTGATCTTTATTCGCATGCTGAACTTCACAAACACACACTGATCTTTAAATTTGCTCACATTTTTTCTTTCTCTTTCATCCTCTATACTTTTTTCCACTCCTTGTTCATTTCCCTTCATATTTCCATCTACCTATCCAATTTCTAGCTTTTGATGAATTCCTCAGCTTCCCCTGAATTCTTAGACATGATCTTTTCCTTACAAAGCAAGTCTATTAGATTCATTTACTGAAAAGCAAAAAAACAATTGCATTTATTGGGAACATAATTTTTTGCCCCATTTCTAAAAATGTTTTTGGAACAAATTATGTGAGCTACAATAAGGAAATTCATCAGATATCCTGCAGTTAGTTGAAGCACCTATAATTAATAGGGCTGCTGAAACTCCTTTTCACAAGCTCTGGATAAATAATATGTGCCAAACTGAAGTGGCAAGATTCCTTGAAACTGATGGCATTGTTCATGTCATTTTGAGAAATAAAATACATAAAAATTATAGCAAGCAGTAGATCCTCAGTATGAGCCCTAAATGTGCTAATATGCCGACAGAGCATTTCCTTGGCAGTCTACATTAATTACATTTCTTTAATTCTTTACTTTTGTTTACTATTGAATCTGCTAACCAGGAATGACTGAAGTTATTATTGTACACATCTGGAAAATACTAGGATGGTGTATCATTTAATCCTTGTTGAAAACTTCTATATAGTATTTACTTACCTGATCCCATTTCATCACTGCCTAAGTAAGAGCTGTTACTCCGGACACTGGTATAGGAAAGGACTGAATCCCTATTGCTGTTACATTCACTGAAAAGAAAAACAAAGGGATATAATATATAGCTTGGGGGAGATAAGAGAACATAGAGAGAACTCATTCATTTCTATTTTATCCATCTCCAAGAATTATGATTGGCCTTTAGTAATTTTTTTAAAATTGAACTTCCATCTTTCATACTTTTGTCTTCTACTGATGAAGATGCATTACAGAATTAATACATTACTCTTGATGAGAATGGCTAAACATGATAAAGATTCAATATTAAATCTGTCATGGTTCGTCATGAACTTTAGAAACCACGTCCTATAAGAACCAATTAATATAACCAACATGATATGAAACATGATATGAAAAGCCATTCATCTCTTGTTTATCTGAATGAAAATTCTTGCCATATGCAATGGGACTTACTTTTCAGTAATATATATTCCAAAAATATCAGAATAACAGAGTTGGAAGGGACCTTGGCAGTGGTGAAATCGAAATTTTTTTACTAGCGGGAGTGGGAGTGGCTTGGTGGGCGTGGTGTGGCTTGGTGGGCATGGCAGGGGAAGGATACTGCAAAATCCCCATTCCTGGGGGAAGGATATTGCCAAATATCCATTCCCACCTCACTCTAGGGCCAGCTAGAGGTGGTATTTGCCGGTTCTCCAAACTACTCAAAATTTCTGCTACCGGTTCTCCGAACTGCTCAAAATTTCCACTACCGGTTCTCCAGAACCTATCAGAACCTGCTGGATTTCACCCCTGGACCTTGGAAGTCTTCTAGTCCAACCTTCTGCTCAAGCAGGAGACCCTATACCATTCCAAACAAGTGGTGTCCAGTCTCTTCTCAAAAGCTTTCAATGATGGAGCACCCATAACTCAATCAGAAATCATTCTTCAAAAGAGAATATCTCTTTTAAAATAACTTTCCACTTATAATGTTTCATTCCCCCAAACATCTCTTTCTCCCATTTCTAAACAGAATACAACATACAGGTAGAGAGAGCCAAAGATGTATACAAGAAATTAAAGGATATAATAATATACCCTTGTCAATACATTCTCTTCTTTACTCATTCTTGTAAACTTTAAATATTATTCTCCAATTTGAAAGCTATCAAAATATATTTAAGTTATTCTTGAACAGTTGTTCTGCAACAAGTATGTTTAACTGTTTATGTCTCAAGTATATTTTTCATTTCACTTTTATTTCTGTCCAAATCTGAAAGGTAATGGCCTCTTGAGGAATTTGCTTTGATCTCGGTAATATAGGACAGATTATTCTCAGTAATAGAAAGCATTAACCAAATCATGATGCAGAACTAAGAGCCATAAACAATGAATAAAATCAAACTCATCGGTACTGACACATATTCATAGTGCATTGAGCTTTAATGTGGAGGCACACTGCCAGTTAGGTAGTTTGCTGCTGTTTTGCAAAATATTCCTAGACTACCAAAACCAGGGATTTAAAGCATTAAAATGTGCTCATTTATTTGTGCAATGATCAGCTCTTAAGAGGAAATAAATACCATTAATTCCTATGACTAGAAATCTTGAGCTCATGACATCAATGGTTTAAATTTAGAAAGGAAAGGAAATAACATTTCACACTAAATTGCTATGGCCCACTCCATGTAATGTGCAGATGCAAAACACGTTAAAAATTTTCTATAAACTCCCACAGACATTGACAGCTCTTGGCTTCCACCTCAGAGTCATTTATGTTAGCTCTGGCTCACAGAAAGCAAAATTTCTCTTGCCAGCAGAAACATTCACTCCACCTGCATAGCCATGCTCATAACAAGTTTAAAAAGTGACCATGTTTGGGAACCTCTAAATTATGAAACAGATGTGAAAGCAATCTCAATTTGTAACTGCTATTCTACTCAGCCAAGAAGAACTATTGTGGTAAACTGCAATCATGGGATGTCCTTGCAAAAAAAGAAATACTGTACTATTTTACTCCTTGTGGCCTTTTTTTCATTATCATTTATTTTTAAAATTGATTGGGGTTTTAATCTGTCTGGGCCAAATTATTTAATTCGATTTTAGTTCTGTTTTTTAAAATTTTGTATGTATGTATTTTATTGTTGGCTGTTCACCGCCCTGAGTCCTTCGGGAGAAGGGTGGTATACAAATTAAATAAAAGTAAAGTAAAGTAAAATTGAAACATAAAACTGTACATATTATATAAAACAGTGTTTCTCAATGTTAACCATTTTAAGAGGTATGGACTTCAACTTCCAGAATTCCCCAGGAACTCACACCTTTTAAAATGGCTGATGTTGACAAACACTGATATAAAACAACCCTTGGTGGCTAACAAACATACAAACAACAAAAACACTAGGTCACCAATAGCACTACAACAGTACCCTCTTAAGGAACAAAAAGAATGCTTGGCTCAGCTCCGTCACTTGATAGCTAAGAAAATAGACAAATGTTACTGGTCTTTTGGAAAGCAAGGAGAGTAGAGGCCCTTCGTTTCTCAGGGAGAGGCTGTTCCATGTGGGAGTCACAGCTATGAAAAAGGTTCACTTCCTAGTTCCCACCAGATGATAGCATTTAACAAAGGAGATCTGGAGCAAACTCACTCTAGTACAGGGGTGTCAAACTCGCAGCCCGCGGGCCGGATGTGTCACATGCTGTCCCTGCCCGGTTTAGCGAAGGAGAAAAAAGTCCCGATACGTCACGTGACGATGCCGTGACGACACGAGTTTGACACTCCTGATCTAGTGGGATAGATAGAGGTCCTCAGGAAGAAGAGGTCCTTCAAATAATTTGGGCCTATGCTACACAGGGCTTTAAAGATAATAACCGGCACCTTGAATGGTACCCTAAAAGAAACCAGGGGTTAGTGTAGCTCACACAACAGCAATGTAACATGGGCAAGCTGCACAAAACATGCTGCATTTGGACCAATCTCCACGTAGAGGGAATTGCATTAGTACAAATAAGAAGTGACTAGGGCATGAGTTATACTGTAAGGCCTCCTGACCAAGGAAACTCAAATCCATGGCATCCATCCTGTGTAACTTTATTCCTTTGGACGTCAGACTGGCCATAGTCCAGCTGGTCCTTTGCAAGCTTCTAAGAACTTGGTCTTGTGCCCGAACCTGGGGCCCCAGATGTGCGTCAGAGCCTGTTTCCTGGCTATGCTAATGAATGTTTTATCATTCCAACTGCTGTGGGTCTTATTTTTTATATACGGTGTATGCTTTATTTAATTTTTTAAATATCTATTTTTATTGTGAGTCACCTAGAGTCATATATGTACGGAATATGAGAAAGACCCTGGAGACGGAGTGAGGAGATGCTTCCTAGGGAACAGTCAGATAGGAGACTGGACAATAGACTCAGTTTCTTAGACTAGAAAGGAGATAGTGAGAGAATTGTACTTTCAAAATTGTAAGCTTTACAATGAAGTAGAATTATCTGGTCGTGGTTCTTTTTCTGGTCTATCTAGACAAACTGACACATATATGAGTTGGGTGGCAACGTAAATCAAATCAAATCAATCAATAAACTACCCACTGATTCTGCCCAGGGAGTGCTAAACCTGTTAGGAGTTAAACATGGCAATTCCTGCCATTCCCCAACTTTTCCCTTTCTACTACTATACCCATCATAAGACGGTGAGCTACGCACTGCTCCAAAGAAGAAACATTTTACCCAAGGAATACAATTTTGCACAAAACGTACATATTCTAGTTTGCAGGGATAGCTGCACGTTTAGAATTATTAGACTTTAAAGAGAAAAGCAACACCTTGCAGCAGAACAGCGAAAACTGTGACTAGGTGTCCTATGTAGCTTCTTTACTTGGTTGATCACAAGCTTGCTATTGCTATACATCTTAAAAGTCTTTGCAGCTGTCCTGTTTTGAAAGTTTCAACCCAGACGCCAACTATGTAGTTCTACCTGCAAAAGACTCCTCATTGTAAAGTAGAACATTTTTTTATATATTGTTAGATTTGAAGACATTTTTCTTCTCATCCAAGAAGCTTCTTCAGCTCTGATTGGATGGTGGGGAGTGGCATAATGTATATATATTATATATCCTTCCATTCCCCACCATCCAGTCAGAGCTGAAGAAGCTTCTTGGATGAGAAGAAAAGCATCTTCAAAGAAACACAAGAAAATCCTGTTGCCTCTTGAAAAAGCACCTTTGGGACAACCATGACTTGGACAACTGAGAATCTCCATAGGCATTTAGATTTATATCCCACCTTTCCTCCAGCATCTCAAGGCATAATATATATATATATATATATATATATATATATACAGGTGTGCAATCTGAGTTTGAAAAAGTTTTAAATGAATACATTTAGTACAGCCTATTCTCCCCCTAAGCAGGGCAGCAGCTATTCGAACTGTTGCATAAAAAGAAGGAAAAGAAAAAGGGCAGAATTGTGTGATGGTAGTAATGTATTCCAGAGAAATGAAACAAGAACCCTCTGACACTGAACAAGTGGACTTCTGGAAAGAAGGACATTTCAAGCCTACAATGTCTTTTTGTCTAGAGTTCTGAATTACAAAATGAAGAAACCTCTAAGAAGGCAGCTTTTTCCAAAGCAGTACATTTTCTTCTGTTCTACTCTGCTCATGCTTTGTATGACCCAGACTTTGTTCACAGAAAATGTAAAATACAAAATACCATTGCTACCATTTCTGGTTGTGGGGTTTTTTTTCCCCCCGAGCAGCAGGGCTGTGGTTCATTCTGTGTACTTCCAACTGTCTCAGACTGGTGCCTATCATTTTGAGTCATACAGCCCTTCTTGTGATTGACGTAATCATTATTCAAAAGTTCAATTAGTCTGTGTTTTCTGTGGATGATTGTGTTTGTACACATAAGACAACTAAATCACTGCTTCTGCAAACAACAGCTGCTGGGTTAGTTTTAGACTAAAAGACTTCTGGAAAACCCACAAAAGATTCTCTCCTTCCAGCTGTTTCACTTTGCTGGATAAAAGGGGGAAAATTCTTCCTCCTGACCTTACCTGACCTGCCTGAACCTTGAAACCAAGCTGTAAATTGATCCTGTGACAAACATATGAACCATGTCTAATTATGGAGGACTTTGCAAAGGATACACTTAAATTCATGCCGTACCGTCAACAATTACAGACTGGTCAAACATACCACAAATGTCCCATGGTGCTCTGTAAAACATTCAAGTCTCCATTCTATAGAAATAGTGTTCCTATAAATTTATATACTGAATAATAATATACACGATATTATTCTAGTAGTTGATTTTAGGCAATCAGTGCTTTTCCAGGAATTGACAAGACAGATATGCTTTTCTGCCTCGGGAGAATAGGACTAAAAAAAGTTCCTGAAAAAATCAAACTAACTTTGCCTAGGGATATTACATGCACTCTGTATCAGAAGAAACACTGCAGAGATTTAGAAGGATCATGAATATTGTGTGGAAAAAACTATATGTAATGATACATAAACTCTATAATATAGAAATTCACATCTGATGAAGTTAAAGAATAGTGAACCTTAAACTTCATCCTTTTTTTCTTTTGCTTATAGCTGGGGTCCCCAGTCTGGGCCACATAAGTGGTGGGCGAGTGCACGAGAACGCAAAGCTCCATTTGTGTAAGCGGCGGATGTGTGTGTAAAACCATCCCTTCGGCCCCCACCCCGCCACCATCGCCAGTCCACAAAGCCAGAAAGTTTGGGGACCACTGACTTATAGAATATACATGAGGTATTTCTTTGTGTTCAAAACTTGGGCATATTTTATGTATGTACTGTATGTATGAATTCCTCCATGACAATAAGAGACATAGTAGAGGACAAAGGGACATTCTGTACTCATACAGGACATTTTCTAACAAAACTCAAACAGGCACAAACACACAAATATGTATTTTTAAGCAATTATGTGTTCATACACGCAGAGTCCATAATGCTTTGTTTCCAAAAATTGTTTTCAAAGCCATAATGAAAATAATGGCTGAATATGGTTGTCAGAAGTTTCACCCTTTCTTAGCTGCCCTTCATTTTCTTCTACGTATCATTTGACTTCCTTTCAAGCAGACGGTTTCACAGGGCTTACCTGTAGGAATCTCTGAAACTTATTGTATCATGCCCAGAGTCTTCCTGGTCTTCTTCAGATACTTTGAAGCACACCTTCTTCATGCCATGCTCTGCTTTGTCAATGTCACTTTCATCTGCAACCAAAGAAGTGGAGGATATCTCCTCTGTGGAGGGAGGCTCACATAATTCTTCTGCTGTTGGTTCTGTGATAGTCGACAAAAGCCTGCAAGTATAGAAAATGTTATGATAACAAAGGTAAAACCTATGTCCAGGAGGGATACAGTTATTTTGCTAAGGTACATAGGCTCATATTGAATGGAGTTTTGTAAAGTCCCATATGCACTTCATTTTTTAAAAAAAAAACAGAACATCTGCATTAAAGTGCTGACTGAAGCTAGGACTTAGTGAAAGCATTTTTATTCTGAAATGATCCTCCTAAGGATACTCAATTGTGCGTTTATTCATTTTAACTATGAAGGTGGCAACCTTATTTGTCCTAGTATTTAATGGATTATGTTTTAATTGTTGCGGTCAGCATTTTGAGTAACTTTTAGATACCGTGCCACAACCTTGCAAGGAGGCAACCTATAAGTATGTGCGCTGAACCCTTGCGAGTCTTTATGAATTATAACTCAATTATAATCTAAATTTATCACCTTGAAATATATTGAGGAAGCATTATGGAAGAAAGACTGTATAACTGACCCTGGAGAAAATTCTGTTTTGGAGAGAAAGGCAGGACAAATGATACACCTGAAGTTCATTAAGTGAAAGATTTTTATAAAAAAATTCAGGGAGAAGAAAAAGTCACGTGAAAACATAGATAGTCCTCGAGTTATGACCACAATGGAGCCCAAAATTTATGTTGCTAAGTGAAACATTTGTTACAACTTTTCTTGCCACAGTTGTTAAGTGAATCATTGCATTTGTTAAATTAGTAAAGTGGTTGTTAAGTGAATTTGGATTTCCTATTGACTTTGCTAGTCAGAAGGTCACAAAAGCTGATCAAATGACCCTAGGACACTGCAACCATCATAAATATGAACCAGTTGCGAAGCATCTGAATTTTGATCATGTGATCATGGGGATGCTGCAACGGTCATACGTGTGAAAAATGGTCATAAATCGCTTTTTTCAGTACCACTGTAATGTTGAACTGTCAATAAATGAACTGTTGTAAATTGAGGACTACCTCTGCTTTTGCTTATAACAGACACATAGAAATAAGAGTACATTTTAATCTCTGCAAAATATTTGTGAAGCATGTAAGATTTAGCCACTCAAATGAATTACATAAGGAAAATCTCACTTTTGCATGGAATAAAAAAACAAGATGACAGATAGCATCCTCCCAGATCGATGTAATTAAAATTGTCTGAAAGTTTCTAGTTCTGCACTGAATTGAATTTCTCAGAATTGAATTTCTCTGACAACCTGTAATCAAATACAGGTACTCCTTGAATTGTAACAGTTGCTTGGCAACTGTTCAGAGTTATGATGGACCATCTTGAAGTTACTTATAGCAATAGCAATAGCATTTAGACTTACATACTGCTTTATAGTGCTTTACAGCCCTTTCTAAGCAGTATACAGAGTCAGCATATTGCCCCTAACAATCTGGGTCCTTATTTTACCAACCTTGGAAGGATGGAAGGCTGAGTCAACCTTGAGCCTTGTGAGAATCAAATTGCCAAATTACAGGCAGCCGGCAGGCAGCAGAAGTAACCTGCAGTACTGCACTTTAACCACTGCACCACCATGGCTAACCTCAGATTCAAAATTCCAGTGGTTAAGCATCCCCTGCAGTCATGTGACCAAATTTTGGGCACTTGGTAACAATGCTGCATTTATAGCTCTTGCAGCCTCCTGGTGTTATTTTATGACGATTTTGCACACAGTTTGGCACTTACTTCCAGCAAAACTGTGCCCATAGTGAAACATCAGTTTCATTAAAAATGGTGGCAGTTGCTTTATGGCCACCTCGTTTGCTTAACAACCACTGCAAAACAGGTTATAAAATTGCATCAGTCGTGACTTATGACTGTGATGGGCAGACTCCATTACAGATGGTGTTGCTAGGTTATTTAATTCTGTGTCCTGCCTGGAGTCAGAAATCAACATGAAAAGCAAACCATTTTATTTATCTTTATTGTATTTAAAACATTTGTATAGCTATCCCAATTTAGAACTTAAGTTCTAGGCAGCTTACAATCTAGCAATAAAACCAATATATACGCAGGTAGTTCTTGGCTTCCAAATATTTGTTTAGGGACTGTTTAAAGTTATAACAGCACTGTAAAAGTGACTTACAAGCAGTCCTCACACTAACAACAGTTTTCAGCATCCCCACATCAAATGATCAAATTCTGGGTCCTTGGCAATTGGCATGCATTTGTAAAGGTGGCAGCATGCCAGAGTCATGTGATTGGCATCTGCCATCTTTCCCGCCATCTTCCGACAAGCAAAGTCAAAGGGGGAAGTACAATAAGCTTAACAATCATATTCTTCACTTAACAATTGCAGTGATTCTCTTAACAAGCAGGGTAAAATAAGGTTGTAAAATTGGACAGAATTAATTTCATTGCTGCCTTGCTTGGCAATGGAAATTCTGGTCCCAATTATAGTCCTAAGTCGAGAACTACCTCTACTCCTATAAACCTCCCTACACCCCCTCCAAAGAAATCCCACTATCCAACTTACTTATGTATCTGAAGGACATATTGTTTCATTTCCTTAACTGCTACATCTAGCTTGTTGAAGAGCTGTAAGTAGGAGTCCTGTATCTCCCGATCTTCTTGCTTCAACAGAAAAGCAAGACCTCTATCTTCTTGAGTGGTTCCTCCATTCTCTTGCCCATAGTAACCATCATACTGTCCATGTGGGTTGAGATCTTCATTTTCTGGAGTCAAACATCTCCATGATGGCGCAGCCATAGTCGTGATGCAATGCTGAGTGTATGAGACGGGATTTAAGGTTCCTGTTAAACATTAAAAAACTGTTCAAGCTTAAACCACAGCTTTTCAAAGATGAGCATTTGAGTTATTTTAATATGCTAAATAAACTGCTTTTTTTCAAATATGCTGAGCAACAGTACCTTATTATTAAACTGGTTGTTTTTAATGCACAATAAAATGCAATAAAACCGAGCATGTTTGATGGAATTTTTAAATAATTAACTAAGATTTAAGATTAGGGGTGAGTGTCGGTACAGACTGTTGGAAATAGACCATTAAAAATACTTTACCCCAGAAGAGCATGGGAAGTTCCTTGAGACACTCCTATTTACTATATTAATGATGAAAAAGAGGAAGAGGTTTTGCATGCAAAAAAAATCTGAAAGCATCCCTAAAATACTAAAGGTCTGTTGCTAATTTGAGTCAAATGACTGTCTGGCATACAGCAGCTTTCTATATAATTTATGTCAACCAATTGTGAAATAACAAAGGCAAACAACAAGATTGATTGATGGACATAATTTAGAAACAAAGTGTTAAAGGGTCCTGTTGTACACTTTCTATCTAACCATTGAAGAACCTCTGAAGACTCATCAAAATTCATCAAGACCATCAGAATTTTATATGTGACATGTACATGGTTGAAACTAATAGAAAGCTAATAGATATATGGAAGCTTACCAGAGCTCCCTTAACAGTTAATTAGACCAATGAATCTCTCTTCCCTGGTGCCAGTATTTCAATAGCTTTTGCATCAACAGGAAATTTCTCAGAAAAATGCATTAGAAAACAGCAATTAAGATGAATTTTATTTAATTGTCTGCTTACAAATTCCAAGCCTGGTGGTCATAAGAGATATGCACAATGATGGAACTCTTTAGCCATTCAGTATCTTTTAAGGTAAGAAAACCATTCGTTCTAAATAAAAACAGAAAATCTGTTCCGTTCTGGCTATTGTCATGTGTAGGGTATTAACCACGGGTGGGATTGAAAAATGTTAGCTATCAGTTCTCTGCCCGGTTGCTGGGTGGGTGTGGCCATGGGGGTGTGGCCTAGTCTGCTTCTTGCACCTTGGCAGCGGGGAGGGGGGGGTTCGCCCTACCCAGGCTCCAGAGGCTTTTCTCAAGCCTCCAGGACAATGAAAACGGCCTCCCCTAGGCTCCGGAAGCCAGAAACGGGCCTATTTTGGTACTTCCGGTACTTCCAGTAAACCTGTTTTTTGCCCTCCCCATGCTCCGGAGGCTTTCCTCGAGCCTCCTGGAGGGTGAAAACGGCCTCCTCCGGGATGAATCCCACCCCTGGTATTAACTATGTTCACTCCCTCTCCATGGATTGTTTCTGGACTGCCTATGGACTTCATATGACAGTCAAATATTCCAATGTAAACTTCAAAGCCTGTCTGACATTTAAGCAGAACTATTTTTAATGCAATCTTAATTCCAGTCAATCATTTCACTCCAGGGAAAGGTCTTATTGTTATTAAACACCTTGTTCTGGGTCAAGTCCAATAATAGAAGGCTTCCGTCCAATGCGAATACTGAATGACCTTCCCGTTGAGGTAGTGTTTTTGGGGTATGACACTTCCATGAGGTTAATGTGGCAGTTGGTAGGGCAGAAATCCATGCTGCACAAGGGGTGAAGCTCTGTTGTGGCTCGTTTGAAAGATGGGCTGACTTTCATTTTCAACTCATCTGCAAACTAGAGCAAGAAAAAAGAGGATTAGGAGCACATTAATTCATAAAATAACATGTACCTGAGATCTTTTTTTCTTCTATAATCACTTCACCCACCAGAGTAATTAAGTTCTGTGGGCAGTTTTCAATAATTAGAAAGATCCAAAGAGGGAAAAATATATTCACAAGAACTACATAAATCCATAAGTAACAATCAAAATACTCATAAATTCCTGGGGGAGAACATGAATATGAATAAAAACAGCTGTGACAGAATATTGATCTGCAAATCAATGTTATTGAAAAGATCACTTAAAAGAAACAAAAAGTAGATAGATTTAGATGTGTAACTGCAACGTTTTAAAAACATAGCTAAATGTCAATAATCACCTATTGGATGGATAAAGCAGTTAGGGACTAAACATATGTAATTAATAGGAAATTCAATTTTGCAATTTAATATGAATATGCAAAGGCTGCTCAGTGTATGAATGTGGGTGTTCTATAATGAGATGCTACTATGAATTTGCCTGCTCAACAAAAACAATAAACCCATTGAAAATTGAAAATATGTAATTGAATATGTACACACCTACCCTCATAAACCTTGTTGTTAAGGTCCTGAAAGCATACTAGTTGAAGTCATCACTGTGCTGTTTGGCACATAAGATTGTGCATTATTATCCTACCTCTTGATAACTGGCAATTCTTCTGCTGATGCTTTCTAGCTTTGTGTCACAAATTTGCCGGAACTCATATTGTGGCATGGTGACCACTGCATTGCTGAGGGACATGAGCCTCCTGCAATTCTTCACAAAGTTGCTGTCGTCTGTTGCAAAAGCCTCCAAAATCTAAAGCAGGAAAAATATATAGATTTCCTCAGTTGGGTTATTGTGACACAGGTTGCTAAGGACATATAGCACTGGAATGTCAACAAAATGACATCTTTCTAAAGAAAGCATATCAAGTCAATATAATTCCTTCATCCTTTGAACCAAAAAAAATATATGCTTGGGCTAATATTTCTACAGGAGTACACACTTCAGCAGAATGCATTGTTCCCGAACTAGGTGCCCCGTGATATGGTTTTTTACCAAAGATCCAACTTTCTTAAAATAAATGGCATGAGTCCAGGATATCTAAATAGTCCTCTTACCCTAATAGGATTGGCTCATCCTACTTGTTCCAGAAAGGGAACTTCAGGTCCTGTTTGCCAAAGAATCTGTGTGAGTGTGTGGCCCCCATTCTTTGGAATATTCTGCTACTGGAAGTGAGGTCAGGCCCACCCTCCTGGCCTTCGGGAAAATGCCCAGGTGGAGGTGGTGGACCAGGGGGTCCTGATGGGGTAGAGAGTAGGTACCCAACCCCTCTGTCATCTATCCTCTTGGTTATTAGTCTCTATTTTTTTTTTAAATGATCATTTTATATTATCATTTTGTAAGCCACCTAGAGTTGTTGCAACTGTGAGATGGATGGCAGATAAATTTAATAAATAAATTCAAGCAGTGTCTCATCTTATTAAAAGCTCTATCTGCTTGGACAGAGAATCCTTCTGCAGCTTCATGCAGGCAGGTTTCCACTGTGATGCCATCCAACCCCTTGTGAGATGTCTGTTCACAAAAACTTTTAAGCATCTGTATGCATGTCGCATGAATGGCTTTTGTTTTCTCTTCCTTTTCCACCTTTTAAAGTGAATCTCATACCTTTAATGGTTTATATTTATTGTTTTAATTGTCGTAATCTATTTTGAGAGTTACAATAATGGGAAATAGAACAGAAAGATATTAATTAAATAACTAAACAGACTTGTTGCTGATGGGTGACTTTTAATAGAAGTTTTAAATGTTCCAATTGCCTCTTGATGATCACAAGTGTAACATGGAAACTGTGATCACAGGAGAAGCAATTTCCCCTTTTCACTATTTCCAACCAGATCTTACTATTTCCCTAGTCTTTATTAACACTAGAATTCCTTTATGAAAAAGGAAAGTCTAAAAATACTCTACAAATATGTCACTAGTTACTTTTGCAATTAGGCCATAAATATGATTGAAAGAAAGATTGTTACACTTTGCTGCAAACATTGCTTCCCATCACATTTCTACATCGCCACTAAAATTTTAAAAAACACTATACCAACTGAGCAACAACATTTTTAGATATGCACAGTGAGAGCACCTACTTGTTACTACTAAATACGTTTAATGCTCTACACATATTTCTATTGAAATTGCACTAACTGCAAATACTTAAATTTTTAAGTCCTCCTCCTTCTATTATACTATGCTTCGCTCTTAAACCACAAAAGGTTTCAGAAGCATATAAATGAAAGTAACACAGTCCCTGCATTCAAAATTAGATTTTACTAAATCATAACACAGAGGGGTGGAAAGGGTTGTTTTTTAAAAAGAAAAACCAACTTACGTCTTGATTTTTGGTACTCATTTCTTTTAATTTGAGAGTCTGAATGAAATACTGCCAATGTAACTACCAATCCACTAGAAACTTCTTTAGAACAAAAATTCATGGGGTTTATTTTCCAAAGAGTGGAATTACAGTCACTAGGTCACCTAGTTGACTAAATTTTTGTAATTGTGGGTAGTCTATTTTCCACAGTCTAAGAATTTACTGGGCTAGGTGATGAACTTAAAGCATGTTGATCTGATTAGTCAACAGACTGATGGTTAGCTTAAAAAAATCCTCCACAACATGACAATTAATGGTATACATTCCACATACCACAAATTCTACAGTTTACTGTATCAACTCTATAACCTTTTCTAGAAGTTCAGGGAATAGGTCTTAATCAAAGGCTTCCAAAGCTCAGTAAGAGAACCATTAATTTTTCTCAAACTTTAGTCTAGGCACTGTGATTCCTCCTTTCATATAGTAGTTGCTAGATATTGTTGCAATGTGTGAGTCTAAGCTCCAAGATCAACTCGAAGCATTGTTGCATACAAGACTTGCAGGAATATATTATAACTATACACACTAACTTTATCTCCTCTACTTACTTCCATCAGGAATGAGATGTCAAATGGTAGGGTGAAAAATTTTGTTATTGATTGCATGCAACTGATTGGATTGCTTCTCTAAGGCTGTTTTCTTCAACCCACTACCCTTAATGTGTTGATTTTAACCATCCTCCTAGTTAACGCAGCTATTAGTCATTCCCTAATTCCAATTTCCTTGATTACATATTTTCATCAAACAAAGCCATTCAGAAAGGACTGTTAAGTTGAAATTTTAATTTTTCTGTTTGGACTGCTAAAAAGTCTTCTAAGCATACTGGTTTTAGGCCTAGTATTTCAATCTATAACTATGAATTTTAATTTAATTTTTTTATGATAGTCTTTCTACTTTAAGATTCTGCTTTGCACTTCATTTTTGATACTTTGGAAATATTTTATCAATTAATGCTGTAATGTGTCTTATAATTTTTTTTTAAATGAAGTTTAATGTCTTCCTCATGCTGCATTACTAATGTATTTTTGACTTAAAACACAAAACCTCCTAATAATTATCACTGTGTAGTCCAGCTGTTATAGTAAAAACATGCAAACTCAGCTATCGAGACTTCTGCATTTTCAGGACCTAGAGTTTTCAACTGCAGGAAGCCATGTAAATAAAATAGTTGGAATTTATTTTTACCAAGTTAATATACCTTCTTCATGGTTATTCTCTAGCTCTGGGAAGCTCTTACTCCAGAGAGAGAAATCTTAAAAGCTACAACCAAAATATCTACCATCAACAAAAATATCTATTCAGTGAAACCTGCATTTTAATCCACTTTTATTAAAACGTATTACTCCTTACTCAATTTTTATCCATCCTTAATCTCCAGAGACAGGAAAAGGAAAAACCTGAAATCTGAATTGAGAAAATAGAAAATAATGCCTAGTGATGTAAACCTTTGCTGTGAGGATGAAGGACCCCTTCGGTTCAATGATCTTCTCCAGGACAAAACACTTGATTCCAGCAGTGCTGACGTATTCATAAACAACAGCATGTTCTAGATGGATATTGTCCACTGTTAGACTTATAAGATGGGTGTCTTCTCTTATAATTAGAGGAGAGTCAAAAGTCTGAAGGGGCAAGTCTGAAAATCAAAGTTTAATTATTACAATACTATAGAAACAGAGATAAGACGACTGTCTGTATAGCCTGTTGACACAATTTGTCCATATTTGTAGAAATAGCATGTACATTGAATAAATGGTGGTTTGTTTATTTATTGGCTATTAATAGCTATATTAATAGCTATACTTCATTTACTCTCTTCATTTATGAGTTTCATAATAAACACATATGAACAAATCTTAAGATCAATGTTACTTGTTGACTTTGACTCCCTTTATATACCAGTAAGACTCACATGAAGCTCAGGAAACACAGTGATAAAAGATGTGTAAACATTTGGAACATCTGAAAGTGACAATTTATTTTTCACAGAATTGTGGTGCTCAGCAACAATCCGAGCCCAGCTTTCCCGAATATGCTATTAGGATTGTCCAATCCAATCCCAGCGGTTTTATCATATATAATTTAAAAGTTTTATCTCAATTTTTCCTCTTCTTCTGTCACAAATTAAAACTTTGCCTCCGTACTATGAAGGGTTAGGGTGGATTTTTGTTTTTTTTTTATAAACATTTGGTTTTATAGTAAATAAGAAAGTTTGCTCTCAGTGAAGCTGTGTAGTTCCTTTCAGAGGGAAGCCACGTAGACAAAATATCAAACAGGGATCAGATGTCTTAAATAAACTTTCCCTTTTTATCTGGCTTATAGTTATAGCCCTTTTCTTGACAACATATTTGTAATTAGGCTGGTTTGTGGCTTGGCATTGCATCTACCAAATCAATTATCCTGCACCATCACTTCCAGGAGATTAGTAATTTTTCTCTAGTGCGCAATTGATCTACCTGATTTTTTGCTACTGCCTCACATTTGTACAGAAGCAAGAAGCTTGTGTTATACCAGCAAAAGATAAATATCTCTCCATTTGCTTCCAGAACAGGTCCTGAATTGACTGGAAATCTTTTTTTTTTTTAATGTCCCTTGCAGACAATTTCAGCACTTGATTTCCAAATAACCCACAGGTGTCTGGAACAGTTCAGTTATATATAATTGTGTTTTTCTCCTTGCATCAGTAGGTTTTTTTTTCCTTCTCATAACATCATTCCATGAAGTATAATTCAGACATATGAAACTACTTTACATTGAGGCCTACTTTGGTCAGAAAAGCCTAATTTCTCTGGAGTTGCTTAGAAGTTCTCTGTTTCTCTCTTTTCTTTTTTTAGGAGGAGATGGCAATATCCACACTATCTGAATGTAAAGCACACAATATATCATTCAAAAAGAACTTCTCCCTTTTGAAAAAAAAGCTACCTGGGTCATTTTCTCTATTAGCATAGAATAAGTTTTTCCCATACCTTCCTCCTGCTGGCTGTCATTAAGGGGATCAAGATCTGAATTTTCTTCAATTGAGAGGTTTCCTTTAAGCATCTCTGAATGACTTCCATTCAGGTATGAGTTTGAAGCTGCCTGAAGAGCTCTCTCCTCTTCAGCATTTTCATGCGTTCTGTAAACCCATTGGTAGAAACCCTTCCAGGAAAGCAGGAATAACAGAATATCAGACTGAATAATTCACCAAGCACTGGCTTTAAAGAAGATTTACCATTGGTTATTGTTATCATTGTATACTGTCTTGATTTTGTCTTCTTAGAGCTTGGTTGTTTTCTTGCAGTAGTTTCATTAGGAGACTAGGCAATAGTACACGGGAGAATGGAGTTTCCTAGCTGTTTACAGGTACTTCTCCACTTATGGCTGGCCACTTAGCGACCATTTAAAGTTACGACAAACCTTATGACCCAGTTCCAAAGTTCCAATGGCTGCTCCCCAGACACAAGGTCAAAGGACTGCATGTTGAACGCTCGGCAACTAGGCTGCATTTACAGCCATTTGTAGCATCCCACATTTTTGCCAACATTTACTTCCACTTTATGGCAAAACTGGGCCATTGCAAATCATTGGTTTGCTATCAACTGTGGCTTAATGATTGCTTAATGACTGCCATAAAAAGGGTTGTAAAAGTGGGTCAGTCTTATGGATAATTCTATTTACAACCATCACCACTTATGGCCGTGATGTCCACGCTCCATTATAACCGTATTTTGAGAATTACCTGTGTATTGCAATCTTGGTGAGGGTAAGGATTTCTTCTATGGCAGTTCCTTGATTAGGATGCTGTTTCTTTTCTTTCTCACTATTTTCTGCTTATCTGAGTATTCACTACACTGGGCTGTTTGTTTTCTTCTTTGGCTTTTGATTTTACTTTTTCTAAAAAAATTATAGACATGGGGCTTACCCTTAAATGTCTGCTGGTGACTGAACTGCCTGAATGCTAAGCTTTCAGAAACTCCCTTGCACCTTTGGACTTGGTTTAGTCTACAATGTTGACAGTCTTTCCAAAATATAAACAACCAGCAAATTCCACTTCCCGCTGCATTGATGATGCTATTTAGCTTTCAAATGAAACATCTGCAGAAAAACAGCCAAGCTCAAAGGACACAGCGAATCCAAGAATTTAGCCCTGAGCTACAGTACATATATTCCGTGTATTCTCTACCCTTGAAATTTTTAAACGGATACATGATATAAAAAAGATACACAGGTGGATTTATATGACCCCCTACAGAAACTAAATTAAGCCTCCTGCATTTGTACTCAATTTCCCTTGTTCTCTTCCTTCACCTTCTCACAAAACAACCAATATTCTTCATGGCACCATCTGGAAGAAGAGAATAGCAAACCATTCCTGAAACAAAATCTCTGTATGTGTTGTATCTGTCTTTGTACATTGCCAGGAGTTGATCTCAACTGAAGGACAGCTTCCCTTTTGTAATTTATAAGGAAGAGCACAAACAAATCTAGCGCTTTGTTAGCAAGGTTTATCCCAGCAAACTAAAATGGAAGCTATCTGTTGTATCTATCAGAATACTTGTGACTGAAAGAAATATATGTACTTTTTTACTTCTGAACAGCTGAAGAAAGGTTATTAAAGCATTTATTTAGCAGATTAGTTTCATTACAAAGTATTTTTTTCTCTTCTCTCTTCCCAAATCATTGTAAGAAAACACACTATAAGAAAACCCATCCCTTCCTTCACAAACCTACTTACTCACCAGAAATTCCTGCTGCCTATTCCTGTATGATGAAAAGTGATCCAGGACTTCAGTGTAATTTTCATTCATCACATTATTTCCATTTACTTTCAGGATACATTGGCCTGGGTGAAGCCCCAAAGCTGCTGCTTCTGATCCTTAGAGGGCAGACAGGAGAATCTCAACAGATTTTCTCAATAACAGGATAGATAGATAATGTGTTTACATAATATATAAAATACAGTGTAAAATGCTGTGCTTTCCTTGTTAATATTTTTGAGATGACAGTTTACCAACAAGTGGTTAGTGTTATCAACAAGACACATGTCCATATTTTTTCCTTACCTCTCCCCACAGCATGGACATAGGGTGGTGCTTCTCCGCATATCTGGAAACACAACTTGTCATTGAAATCTGGAATTTTGATAATCCTGCGAAAAATTAAGGGAATTACATAGTAAGACAAAAGTCGTGACTGGCAAAGTACGGATATTATGTTCTGTTTAAGTTATTCCATGTCACTAAAGATCTAGGAGTATATTCTACAGGGAATTCTCTAACTAAAACTAAAACAATCAATCAAAGCTCCTTGTATGCTGTTTATTATAAGTGAGACTACCAAAATTAACAGACTATCAAAAGTCAAATGAAAGAATAAAGAAGTACTAATTATTAGTAACATGGTATCAGAAAACTCTACGCTAAAGATGCTGCACTCGGGAATTATTTCATTATTCTTAAATATATGTTTGCCCCAATTCAATTTCAAGTGTATGTTTAAGCTATTAAGTCAGACTCATTGGATAAACCTTGCGTAGTCTCTTTTATGGTTAACAGAAGACTATGAGTCATGCTTTTGGAATCCAGATTTATAGGTACATTTGTTCTCTGAATCAGGGGCATACGATTATAAATCTATTGTGTCCATATCCACATGTGTTCTCTCTATCTCCCTTGGAATATGCTTCCCATACAAGAATCTTCTCATGGCTGTATTTTTCTAGGATCTTACTCTTTAGATTTGGTGGCCACAAGAAGTCGAAGAGGACGCCGAGAGCAAAAAGACTGGTTTAAGATGGTCTCAACCTCTTGAAATGAACGCAGGAACACAAGGTCCTCATTCATGGAATAAATCTTTCGACCAACCTGCAAGCCCGCCATCTGAAATGATGCATAAATATTACAAACTGTGCTGCATTATTAAACATGTGAATTAAAAAGCAGAATTCAAATTAAATTCAAACCTTTATTGTCCAAGTACAACATGTGTACAATGAGATTGGCTGAGCCTCCCTTCATGCACACACACCCCAAACCAGTGGTGGGTTGCTCCTGGTTCACAAGAACCGGTAGTAAAAATTTGTAGTAGTTCGGAGAACTGGTAATAACATTGGCTGGCCATGCCCCCGAACCAGTCCCCGGCCCGGTCGCCGCTTGCTTACCCTGCCCACTCATCAGAGGCTTTTAAAAAAAAATTTAAAAGCATTTTTTCTACAACCTCTTCAGCCGAAAAAATGCTTTTAAAAGTTTTTTTAAAAAGCCTCTGATGATCGCGCGGCTCAGCTGGGATCTTCAGCCGAAGAGGTTGTAGGGAAAAAAAATGCCTTTAAAAGCCTCTGGTGATCCTAGCTGAGTTGCCTGATCGTCAGAGGCTTTTAAAAGTATTTTTCTCTGCAAAATTAAAAAACAATAATAATTTTTAAAAAGTTGATCACGCCCACCCAGTCACATTACCCCCACCAAGCCACGCCCACAAAATAAGCCACACCCACAGAACCAATAGTAAAAAATTTTAGAACCTACCCCTGTCCCCAACCCAATACAATTTACAGTGAAAGACAGTAAAAGAAACAAGAAAAAAAAAATCCCAAACCCAGTGAGTCCTACTAACAAACACACAATCCTACTGTACCATGTGAACTTATTGCACATCGCGCCGGCACCACAAGTCAATAATACTATGTCGTTGTACAGTTATTTTCCATTCAGAAGACTGACAGCCCACAGATAAGACAGTTAGTGTGTCTTTTTCCCCAAGTTTTGCTTTGGACATCTCTATTTTCTTATCAAAAACTGAGACATATCAACAGATAAGCTTTATAAGAAAGAATGTTTACCAAATTTTAGTGCAATAAATGTCTGATTAATGTAAGAAAACACTGGGTATATTATAAAACATTCTTGTTATACCTGGGCAAAGATGGGGCAAATAAATGGCTCTCAAAAATAAGAACAGTAGGAACTATGTCTAAAAACATACACTGTGACAACACACTATGTTCATGGCATATGTTCTGACATTCTTTTGTTTGATTTGCTATGATGGACCTAATTGGAAGATCACCAGGAAATACTGGAGGTTAAGAGTGTGATGACAGAAAATAAAATCTGGAGATTAGCATTGCAAAATTACTTTCATACTATTGCTAAAGAAACCTCAAGGACATGTCCATGAAATCATCAGGATGCAAACTCAACTTAAAAGAGACTTTATTTAGGGAGAAGAAGACTACAAGGGTGACAATGGAAAAGACTCCAAAATCAAAGCTTCATTCTAGGTTTGGTATCAATTAATTTTTTTAATTTACCAGAATTACTGCTATCTTCTTAGAAATCCTATAGATAACTTTCAACAATTTACAAAAGAACCAATGCACAACCATACATTTAGTAAATAAGCTACTCTATGGAAGCGTACAATAAATTTAGCCACAAACTGGAATTTCAAAAAGCAGCAGCAAATTTAAAACAATGCATTTAATTGAGAGAGTTATTGTATTCCCTATTTCAATTTCTAATAATCAGGTACAGTTAGCTGGATCTTGGCTTCCTATGTGAGCTTTTGCATGGACATAGATCAAACAGCTGTTGGATGCAATTAAATTAAGTTTCAGACAGCTGGTTGTCAAATGTTTCCTCAAAGCACAGAAGTAAACATGTTTGGGGAAAAAGCCTTGGTTTGTTTCTTCATCTCGACAGTCTGCAACTGTATTTGATATGAAACGAGCACAGATGAAATATCAAAATAAATTCCATCAAACTAGACTTACTCAATCATCTACAGAGCTAACAATTTGCCAGAGTTGAAAGCATCTATTGACAAGGCAATATGAATCCAAAAATTCTGCAGAAGCCTGAAAAAGGTACAAAGGTGTTCAGCTTCTGGGGAAAGAGGTTTCTAGATTATTTGAGAAGAATTAAGAGTGATCCAGTTTTGTATCAGGACATTTTTTCCCTCCCCATAAATTTAGTAACTGACTTTTGTGGGCTTGAGCACCTAATTGGAGTATAAGGATAGTCATAATGCTGCCCTATGTTATTGCAAATATTGAATCATTACTAAAAATTATAAATTATTTTGACCATACTAAAGAATTTTATAGATGACATTTATAAATGTCATTACTACTAATTGTTATTGATGATACTAGCATATGACTCAGGACAGAATCTGCTGCAGTTTATGCTGTATTTCTATTTGCATTTTATTGGTATTGTACTGTACTGTACTATATAGAGATTGTCACAAAGAGGGAGTCAAGCTATTTTCCAAAGCACCTAAAGACAAGACAAGAAGTAAAGGATGGAAACTAATCAAGGAGAAAAACAACCTAGAACTAAGGAGAAATTTCCTGACAGTAATAACAATTTATCAGTGGAATGAGAAGAGATTAGACAACAATTTGTCTGAAATGGTATAGGGTTTCCTGCCTGAGCAGGAAGTTGGACTAGAAAACCTCTAAAGTCCCTTCCTACTCTGTTATTTTGTTCTGTTCTGTTCCATATTCATATAATATAGACAGCCAGTTTCGTATAGTGGTTAAGGAGATTGTGAGATCCTGTTTTACAATCCTGTAGTCCTGTCTTAAGTATCAAAGCCTAAGTGACTTTGGGCCGGTCAGTCTCTCTTGATAAATGACTGCTCTTTTTCAACACACCAAGCTAATGAATTAAAGAGGGATTTTTGGATTGAATATCTCATATAAGTTTAGATTAGAAGAAAATCTGCCTACTGTAGCTTACAGGTAGTCCATTTGTTTAATGAATATCCAAAGTTGCAAAGGTACCAGAAGAAATGACTGACAATTGGTCCTCACATAACTTGTTGCAGCATCCCCATGGTCACATGATCAAAATTTAGAGGCTTGGCATCTAGCATGTGTTTTACAGTTGCAGTGTCTCAGTCATGTGATCATCATCTGTGACCTTCCCAGCGAGCTGCTAACAAGCAAAGCCAGTGGGAGAAGCTGGATTTGCCTAATGACGGCTTAATTCACTTAATAATTGCAGTGGTTCACTTCGCTGCGGAAGCGCAGTAAAAGTCAGCTATAGAGACAGCATGACTTATGTCGAGATATATATACATATATATTTATATATATACATACATACATACATACATACATACATACATATGTTTGTGTGTGTGTGTGTGTGTGTGTATGTATATGTACATATGTACATATATACATGTATAGATATTTGAGGAAAGAACCCATAATGTGGCCATGAAAAAATGCCTTCACACTTCCTCTAGATAGCAAAAGGATCCACTTATAATTATGATAATATTAAGTGGCAACAATATGCAGAAATTCAGAAAATCAGAAAGAATACTTTTTCAGAAAAATGTAGATGTTGGTTGTTTTCCAAGATGTTCTGAGTTGAAAGGTGAATTATTGTTGTTTTTATTTTTTATTTATTGCCAAGAACCCCAACTAATTTGGGCATTTATTAATGTTGCACATAAATTAATGAAATTACTACTAGCTACTCCAAGACCAATGCTAATTTATTATTTTTGTGGGAAAGCACATTTGGAATAACCTACACATAAACAGAAAGAGCACTAAATTTGCATGGATTCTTTTGCTAAAGATCTACAGAAAGGTTACAGGGGAAACTGTCCACTTTTGAAGTCTTATTGGAAGAATATTCATCCTCATGACGTACATAATATTTTGTGTAACTTTTCTTCTATATATAAGAATTATATTTATTATTAAAAGGTGTCCCTTTCTACAAGAATAGAATTCCAGGTCATATGCTTACATCTTATTTAATTTATCAGAAAATTGCTTCAATTAACTTCAGAGCAGTATGAATTCTATGTGGAATATGTTTTAATATGTAGCATTTGATACCAACAATGATCAAGGTTTTCTAAAGAATTTTGGAATTTTTAGAGAGAAAAAAACCAACATTCCTAAAAATTTTCTAAGTCATAAATAAGTTCCTGGCGCATGGTTACCATAACCACAGTTATGCAAAACAATCAAAACTAGAGAATACAATATGCAAGAATTATGCAATCACCTATATTTTCTGTAATTTCTACTGGACTTCAAATATGTTTTCTGAATTGCTTGAGGTACAAAAGACTATATAAATGAATCCATATCTTATTTCTCTTATTAGTCATATAGCGGCAATAAACACTATTTAATGTGGCATTTTACAATCCCATAAATATTACCAAGATTTTACAATACCATAAATATCACCAAGATTTTATAGCTCTCACTGGAGAGTATCAAGCCACCAGAGGTTTTAGCCAATGATTTTTATCCACTTAGCTGGTACTTTTGCTTGATGCTTTGTAATATCAAAACACAATTAATGAATTAAATAACATATGATTGTAACATATTATTGTCACAAGATTTCAAGTCATGGAAACTGAGCCAATGGTTCATAGCGAAATTTTAAGGAAAGGAAGCAAAAAGATTTTTGGAATGTTTTTTTTTTAAATACCTTTTTAAAAAACATACTTGTCAAATTGTGTGCAACTATAACCTTTTCTGTGGGGACATGGTGGCTCAGTGGCTAAGAAGCTAAGCTTGTCGATCGAAAGGTCGGCAGTTCAGCGGTTCGAATCCCTAGTGCCACATAACGGGGTGAGCTCCCGTTACTTGTCTCGGCTTCTGCCAACCTAGCAGTTCGAAAGCACGTAAAAAATGCAAGTAGAAAAATAGGGACCACCTTTGGTGGGAAGATAACAGCGTTCCATGTGCCTTTGGCATTTAGCCATGCCGGCTACATGACCACGGAGACGTCTTCAGACAGCAATGGTTCTTTAGCTTTGAAATGGAGATGAGACCCGCCCCCTAGAGTTGGGAACGACTAGCACATATGTGCTAGGGGAACCTTTACCTTTACCTTTATAACCTTTTCTATTCCCTTTTAATAGGTGACTGTCCTATGAAACTGAAAGAATGATTTGTCAGCCAATGGTTTATTGAGAAGTTCAGCTATTAAAATACTTCCTAAGCAGATACTATCAATCATGACAAAATAGATAATCAAGCACAATCTTCTCCAGCCAAATGACCTCTAGATGGATTGAAGTACATCCCCCATTATTCCCACTCAGCGTGGCCAATGTCTAGAGGTAGGAACTGTAGTTCAGTCTTTCTACAGGATAATAGGTTGTAGAATGCGGACAAGCACAATCATTTTACACAAACTGCTTGGGAGGCAGAATGCTGCCCTTGGAAAACTAAGCAGGTCTGAAAATGCTTAGCAAATAAAAAGATAACCATCCAGCAATTCCTTCCTTCTACATGAAAATAATTCATCTCATCACCAAATCATCTCTTGCAAACCAGGGACTTTTTAGTGAGAGACCAATGGGAGCAATAGTCAAGTAACTTTTGCAAGGAGATGATCTACCTAGGGTTTAGTTCAGCATTTGAAATGATTAGATTAGTTTAAAAAAACATTCTTTCAAGAGAGTCAAACAAATAAGTTAGCTAGGTTTCATAGCAAAGGTCACATTTCCCCAAGCTCATGGCCTCCAGGTGTTCACAGTTAATTTTTTAAACCCTTTTATGGAATTGGAATACAGCGTCTAGTTCTGGTCACTATTCAAAAAAGATGTTGAGACTCTAAAAGGAGTACAGAGAAGAGCAACATAGATGATTAGTGGTCTGGAGGCTAAAACGTATGATGAACAGTTGCAGAAACTGGGTATGTCTAGTGAGTCTAACCAAGAAAAGACTAGGGGTGACATCATAGCAGTCTTCCAATATTTGAGAGGATGTCACAGAACAGGGGGACAACCTAGTCTCCAAAGCATTTGATGGCAAGGCAAGAATTAAACTTATGGAAACTAAGCAAAAACAGATCCAACCTAGAACTAAGGAAAAATTTCCTCAGAGTAAGAACAATTAATCAATGAAGCAAGTTGCTTCCAGTAGTTGTGGGTGCTCCATCACTGGAGGCTTTTAAGAAGAGATTGGGCAGCAATTTGTCTGGAATGGTATAGGGTCTCCTGCTTGAGCTTGGATTAGAAGACCCCCAAGGCCCCTTCCAACTCTGTTATTTGGTAATCTGTATTTGGCATATAGACCAGGGGTGTCAAACTCATGTCGTCACGGCGTCATCACATGATGTATCGGGATTTTTTTCCCCTTCGCTAAGCCGGGTGTGGCCAGCAAGTGACGCATCTGGCCTGAGGGCCGGGAGTTTGATAGCCCTGATATAGACATAACATCTGAATCCTTCCTTGAATTATAGGCAGCCCGGGACACTTCTTGGTTTACTGAGCAATTTGAGGATACGAAATACACAAATATGCAGCTAGACCAGAGTTACACTTCACAAGTTCACTTACAGTGTAGTAGTGCTGGTATCAAGGAGAGCTTATTTTTTCCACCTTCTTTGTCTCCTCAATGAACATCTCACGCACACATACACTCATCTCATGGTCTTACTTGCTGAGACATTCAAGTTATGCTGCCCCTTAAATTTCATTCAATACGTTTGTTTTCCATTATTTCACTGTAAGT
Organism: Pantherophis guttatus; assembly: GCF_059756535.1. Taxonomy (NCBI): domain Eukaryota; kingdom Metazoa; phylum Chordata; class Lepidosauria; order Squamata; family Colubridae; genus Pantherophis; species Pantherophis guttatus. The sequence goes on along the minus strand of NC_142065.1, from coordinate 24,285,539 downwards.
CCAGCAGGTGTCAGCACCTATCGCAAATCAGACCTGGCTATTCGATAGGAGATCATTAGGCAATCTTAGATTTGGGAGACTAGACTGAAAAGTTGAAGAAACTGGAAGAAGGCAATAGCCAACTAGTTCCACATTGTTGTTTAAGTAACTACATAACCATGCCCATATAATCATCAAGAGTTGAAATTGATTCAAAAGAGCCTTTCCTATTTCAATATGCTCTGCTCAGCATGTATATTCTCAATTATCAGTGTTTTGATCATCAGAAAATGATTATTACTACCATATATAGTATTTTAATTTCCAGTTGGCACATATTTTTTTCTTACGAGCCCTATAAGCATTTCAGGGAAAGCTGGTGATCAGGATCTCTTGCAGCAATTTATTTTTAACTTCAAAGCAATTACGAAGGCTATTAATTTAATGAGGAAATAGCTCTGTAGGTGGGTTGTGGAGTTAACCCTTTCATTTGACTCTCGTTTCCTGATCTTAATCCTTTCCCCAAAGATATTAATCGCTCTGCTGCAGAGAAAAAAAGGCAAACCACTTCCAATGATTGAAGATCGAAACGCAGATTCATAGCAAATAGCTTTACCTTTGCAAAAGGGTATATTATTCTGGGCTTTTATTGATCACTTCAACCAACTTTCATAACCGGATGCCTTTCAGATATGAAGGCTTAGTGTTTGGGAAATGAATAGAATTTTAATCCCAACATACCTGGAGTGTACTAAGTTGAGAGCAGCAGTTTACTGAATTTTCCCCAAAAAATGCTAGATCCGAGGGTGCCAAACTTTTCAGTACCCCAAGGCAATTTATTGAATGAGGCATTGTAGAAGGTGCTACATGTTTTACTGTTTTTTAAAAACATAGCAAACTCTGCCGATTTATTTAGGAGGAAATAGTTACAAATCAGAAGTGCTTATTACCTCTGCATGTGAACCTCGGCGAACAGATTTTACCACAATGGCTTTGTTCTTTTCTTCTATATCAAATCCATAGTCATCCTCTTCTGGGAGAACCTTGGAACAACATTAAAAAATAAAATCTTTAACACACAAGGGTTTTTTTTTTTTTGCAAAAATAATAATAATAATAATATATTTGGCTCCAAATAGTTTTGCTATTCCAATTCTTTCTTCCAAACTTCAACATCAACTAAAAACAAAATATTGTTCCTTTCTTTCCATTACTTTCCATTACAAAATCAGTAAACTAAAAACTAAACTAAACTAAAAGAGGAGAATCGTATTTTTCTTTAGCCTTTAATGATACAGTTTTACTTATTTTTTTTCCTGAATGATGGAGATCTTTTTACTGAAGTGATTATTTGTTAAGAAAAGCTGCATCCATACTAGTAGAAAGGCAGAGTTTCTTGTTTCAGCTCAGTATGTATAATTGATGCCTTCAAGACAGTGACTGGCATACAGAGATGCTGAGAGCTAAACTAATAGTAGGCATGATAATTTCATGTTTGTACAGGGTCTAAATCAAATTAAGGATTAGGATGGTTCTTAAGCCAAATTATATTAGAAAACATTACTCCCTGCAAAAGCCTTTTTTTTTAGCTCTTTGGCCGAAGGGCTGTTCTTCCCTGGTAATTAATTACAGGTATTCTCACTTAACAACCATTTGTTAGCAACTGTTCAAAATTACAATGATGCTGAACAAATGGTAGTTACTAGCTGTTAAATTCTATAGCAGAGATGTCAAACTGGCAGCCCATGGGCCAGATGTGTCACACACAGGCCACGCTCAGCTCCGCGAAGGGGAAAAAATTGCAAAACATCACGTGACGGCAACGTAATGCCGCGAATTTGACACCCATGTTCTAGAGTCAGTTGGATCTATTGAGAAAATTTATCAACTTGATTTTTATTTGGGAAGATTTCAGAATTGTTTGAAAATGCACCAAATGATTTTTTTGGGTTCTTTTTCCAAAGTTATAATTCAACAGAATTCATGCGGCTAACCATCAGCAAACATGCATTGTTGGGATGCTAACCAAAGCAAATTATTTATAAATATGATATACTGATGATGTACTTAATACAAAACAATTTCGGCATAAATAACCTTTGATTTTAAACTCCTTTCAAATCCAAAACAGAGTTCCACAAAGTTAGTATTAAATGTAATCTCAGCTCATTAATGCAAATAGGATTCATAGGATAGCCCTCACCTTATGGAAAATATCCATTCGGGTTTTTTTCTTAGAGGGATATGCAGTTAAAAATCTCTCTCTAGCAGAGCCCAGAGATGAGGTTTTTGTATTCACAACAGAATAGCTGGCACACAATGTGTCAGAATTACAAGGTTTTTGGTTAGAATTGAATGCATTTGTCTGGATTTATTTTTCTTACCAGCAGACTTTTAGCTAAGATGTTTTCAATAAGCTTGAAGTCATTTCGCAGAGGCTTGCTCTTCGAATTTGTACCTTCCATCTCCTCATCAGCATGAAAACGGAAGTACTGAGACTCATCTCTGAATTCACTCTTTTCCAGTACTTGAGACCAAAAAGTGGGAAGCAGGAAAACATGCCATTACTTTCATAAATCTATATGAATCTACAAGTATAGTCACAGTCTTAAATTAATGTCAGCCATTGCAGTCTTATATATAGCTATATATGGTTCCTAAAGAGTCCTTAATGTCCTCCTTAAATGTCTGGAGTTGGGTGCTAAACTTTGGGTTATGTCCATGAATGGGGTCATTTTTCACTGAAAGGCATTACGTTACATCCTGAGATAACTCTCCAAAAAAGCTTTCTTAGAAGCATGTGCTTTGTCCTATCTGGGTGGGGGGGGGGAAATCAAATCAAATTAACAATGTTTCTTTCTGGAAAATAGACAATTGACACTGTAGTTACAGAGAAAACCCCAGTGTGAAATTAACAGGATTCCTCCAACATAAACACAATGTTCAAAGCAAGTTTTTGGCTTAAATCAGTTCCTTCCCTTTCCTTATCTCTCTCTCCATTTTCAAACTCTATAAATTGATGGTTTGTGTCCTGCTAGCCCCCAATGAGAAAACGTTGTTCTCTTTGCATCATGTCTGACACTGTGTCCCTGCAGCTAGCCAGGAGCCTGGCTTTCACACTGCTGACACAGAATCTAAAATATCCAAGGGAGGACACAAAACAACGGCTGCTTTTCATCCATTGCTTGGAAAAATTCCAATTGGTAAACATAGGTCCATTGTGAGGCTTCCAAAGACTAGCCCATTCCATGAAAAACTGAAAATGGACATAGTGCTAAATTTACTCCTCAGCTGCAGCTCTTCTCCCTCAACACTTCTAAAGTCATTTACTTGTCTGAAATGCATCAACCCAGTTTGAATATGGAGGTCATATACTAACAGCTTCAGAAATAGTATTATCTATGAAAGATATATAAAAAGGAATGAGCAGATGCATTGCTTATCACCAGTGGTGGGATTCAAGTAATTTAACAACCGGTTCTCTGCCCTAATGATTTCTTCCAACAACCAGTTTGCCAAACTGCTCAGAAAGTTAAGAAGTGGTGAGAACTGGCTAAATCCCACCACTACTTATCACCCATTTTTATAGTTTACTCAGATTTGCTGAACTGGTCCTAACAACATTCCTGTATCATATAGGGAGAGTCAGTTTGGTGTAGTGGTTATAGACACTAGGCCTGAAACTGCGTGTTCTAATCCTGCCTTAGGTATGAAGCTAACTGGGTGACTTTGGGCCAGTCACTCTCTCATAGACCTAAGGAGACATCAATAGAAAACCACTTCTGAAAAACATTGCAAGAAGTCCACTTGCTTTTTGGAAAAGCACCTTTGGGACAACCATGACCGAAATGATTGAGACTCTCCATAGACATATTTCAAGAAAACAGCATAGACTTGTCAAAATTGCCATTTGGTTGCCAAGGTTTTGACTTGAAGGCACAAAAATAAGTAACACATTGCCCCTTCTTGCAGTTATTTCATTAGACATTCCATATTGACATAATAGCAGCCTTTCCAAAGCCAGACAAATGTTGAACTAAAAGGTAAAGGTTCCCCTCGCACATATGTGCTAGTCGTTCATGACTCTAGGGGGCGGTGCTCATCTCCGTTTCTAAACCGAAGAGCCAGCTGTCCGAAGACGTCTCCGTGGTCATGTGGCTGGCATGACCAAATGCCAAAGGTGCATGGAACACTGTTACTTTCCCACCAAAGATGGTCCCTTTTTTTCTACTTACATTTTTTACATGCTTTCGAACTGCTAGGTTGGCAGAAACTGGGACAAGTAACAGGAGCTCACTCCATTACACGGCACTAGGGATTCAAACCGCTGAACTTTCGATCGACAAGCTCAGCGTCTTAGACACTGAGCCACCGTGTCTATCCCTATCTTATCCTTAGACTATCACTCTTAGTGATATCTTATACTATCACTGTCCTAATCCTTAGACCTTCAAATTATGGGGACTATAATCTAACTCCTCTTACGATAAATCACAAGAGGATGACATAGAATAGGCCCTAATTATTTTCTCTATTTCTCATGTTCAGCAATGAATATGGGTGCTCAGTCATCCCCAACAGTACCATCAATAAGCTTGGGAAAAACCTAAAGTCTAAATAAATGAAAAATAATACGTGGATGGTGGAGCAGGGAGTCCAAAACAACCTAATGAGGGAAATGGAACTGAACTTAAACAAAGGACAGAGAAGGTTGTTTCCCAGCACTCAAGCCCAGCACCAGTTAAATGGTAATGTCCACATCCCCTGCAAGGCCCTGTTTATATCTATTTTGATGCCTTAAAATCTTTAGGACAGGTATCCATGTAGCCCCTCTGCACTTTATTCCTGCTATTATCAATACAGGGATGGCTGCACGTGTTGTGAGAGTAGAGGAGATGATTCACCAGAAGGCCTGCCAGCACCTGTGATAAATTAGGTTACACAGCATAAATTGGAAATGTCCCTGCCTAAGGCCATAGATGAAAGCTGGAAACTGGATCAGTGGTCTCAAAAATAATGTAAGTGGTCATCTCATTAATAAAATGCAGTTCTTTGGTGGAAGGGCCTTTGGTTTATTATTAAAATATACATATGGCATGCTGCGTAAAGCCATGCTTATGAAGTATCTTTGCTAATTCAAAAAGAACATTGTAAGAGCATAAATGCCAGTTTGCTCAAGAGGAGCTTCAAAGAATTTGGCTTTCTAGAAAATGCTCTCTGTATTTCTTAAATCCATTTCTTTTCCCTATTTTTCCTTCAAAAGTCCAAAATACAATAGTTATTGGGACAAGAATACAAAGAGAAGTGGAAAATAAATTACATTAATTAAAGCTGCCTGAAAAGATGCCAGAATAATCTGAGACCATTGTGTCTTCCTGTAGTTCTACTTTATTGCATAGCAAACAAAGAAAAGAAAGACTGTGATGTGTGTGGAAGAATTGCCTTTCATTTCATGGAGCCTTTGCTGCTCACTGAAAGACATCAGTATACAGAGAAACCATGGAAGTAAAATCCAAGTTGGATATACTTATCTTATCTAATAATATCCCTACGAGTTTGTGTTCTGGATGGAGGGTTATGCTACATATTGTTTATATTTTTAATTATTTTTAAAAATATTTTTAAGGATAAGAAAAAGTGAACATAAGGAAGCAAAAGAAGAAAAAAAGAAAAAAATGATTAATAAAAATACTATCTATAAGGAATTATAGCACCAGATTATACAGTTAGTGCTCAGGACATGTTAGTGCTCAGATGGTGAGACATTAACAATAAAAAATAAAGTACATTAAATTATTTTAACGATGTAAGGATTTTGATCTGAGCTGGATGAGACAAGTATATAAAATGGGCAGCTAATATGAATTTACTAAATATGTTAAATATACAAAAGAAAAAACTACTAAACATTACTTAATATTAGTTTCTAACTTCTCTTTGTTGTACTCTATATAGAATAGAATAGAATAGAATAGAATAGAATAGAATAGAACAGAACAGAACAGAACAGAACAGAACAGAACAGAACAGAACAGAACAGAACAGAACAGGTTTATTGGCCAAATGTGATCTCCAATGCTTATAGACTTTTAATTTTTTTGTGTTTCCGATTTCAATTCTTTTTTCCTTTAAAACCATATTTTAAATATTTATATTTGCTTTGCTGCAAAATATACAGAAGTTATGGAAGTTAATCTTGCTTAAATAGGGTTAGACTTCTATTATGAATGTAGGTTGCTACTTTTCCCATTACTTTGTATTCTCAAAGTTTAAGTTCTAGTCTGATATCTTTGGTAATGCACCTCTTTTTAAATGTGCTTAATTTGTCCTTGTACACTGATACTGTAGCTGTTTCAGAATTATTTCTCAAACAAAATAATCAACAAATGGACTGGTTGCCTTCTATTACAACTATTCACACATCTTCACAGATTGGACTAGGTTCACACAAAGCCATACGTTGGTTAACCATCATTTACTTAACCTCAATTGGCAGGGCTTGAAAAGCACATTAAGTTATAAAATGTGGTTTACTACCACAAAGGCTGGGTTCATGCAATATATAAAGCCAAAGCTAAATGAATCGTATTATAGCTGAGCTAAACCTCTCTTCTCTTATTGCTCTCTTCTGTACAAGATCCATTTAACATACAAGGATTTTCATTTTCTTTCCTTGATTGTCTTGCCTCACTTTCTTGCTGATTTGTGACCTGCACACATCCAGACAGACAGACAGACAGACGGACGGAATAGGAAGTGAGGGAATATAATTCCAATCCTCAGTGTTACAATTCTTCCTTGTTGTTGACTCTATAGAATGAAACATCTGAATTGTAATTTGTTTGCAAATTTATTTCTTACCAGAGAAATCTAGCATTTGCAGACTGATTTGTGAAGAACTGATGGGTAAAGGTCTTTCTTTAAGTTTGTTCCAAACATCCAATTTTACAAAAGAAATACTTTTCCACCACTGGATCTGGTGAGATTCTATGCTGCTTCTGTCTCCTACTTTTGAGTAACTAAATCTAGAATTTAGATTATGAACTGCTTCCCTCACTAGGAGACACCCACTGACTCCACCAAATTTAAACTATGACCACTTCTGCTTTTCGAATGTAGCTCTCATCCTAAATTGGGATGAAAAAGATTCTTTACCAGAATTTTACTATTTTTATACAGAAGGAAAGCAACTAGAACTGGGCTTGTCTGTTGCCTAACAGTCCGGTTTAGTAGCTATCGAAAGCAAATATTATCTTGGGAAAAAAATATATTGGGAAAAAGATCATGATTCCAGGAGATGTAATCCAGAGTGTGCTTGATTAAAAAAAGTCTGTCATAAAACTGACAACGTTTGTTGGTTAAAGAAACAAAGGTAAATCCTTGTTAATTGGTTAGGATAAGGAGGAATTAACGGCTTACCATGATGCATAAAACCATTGTTACAGAGCCCGACTCCCAGTGCCACAGCATCCTCTCTGGTCTGACAGTCTCCCTAGTAACAAGAAAAGATAAATGTTATACCCTGGGCAAATCGTAATTCAAACAATCCTACCACAACTAGATCCCAGTTCCCAGATGAACAGAACAGTCTTTACAAAGAAACAGTAGAAGTAATTAAAGCAGGGCTCCCTTTACTTAAATCCCATTCACTCCTAAATATAGTACCTTTTGTCTTCCACAAGCTTTGAGAGGACAAAGACCAGAATCTCATAAAGGAGCTGTTTTTAACAGTACACAGTTGCAGCCAGTTGTCTCTACGAAGCAGCTTTCTTTTACTAGCAATATAATCAAAGCCATCTATAGCTGGCTTTGATTTATACATGCTATAAAATATCAGAATAAGAGGCAGCAGAATCTATTGAAGGATAATGATTCCTTCTCAAACATCAGTTTTAATAGGGTATAAATACAATAACATATGAAATATTGTGCCTGTGTGCCCCATGAGAAACAGCTGCTTAAAATAATGCATATAGTCATATGATTTCATTGTATTCAGGGTAATATTTCTAGCAATGATGTAATAGGTGCTTTTGGCTGACAAGAAGAAAGCGGAAGAAAAAAAAAACACATTTATTTTGGTGCCAGATCCCCATTTTATCTGCTCAACCAGTTGTGTGGGTGGCCACTTGGAATGGAACTATGTAGGCTCAGTTCCATATGGCAAGCAGCTCATATGAGCCTCTCCAACAAGAATTGGGCAATTTTAAGTTTATTAGTGTAGTTTCCTCTCTTTACCAAAAGATAACTCCCACTGGAATATATTTCCCCTCTGTTCCACTTGAACTTGAAGATACTTTCTCATTCCTCAATCATACCAGAAACAATGCTCATGGATACTGCATAGTTGCAGTTCCTGGCCCACTCTAAAATCCACAATTTCTTATTGGAACAATCAGTAACATAGATATTCATAAGTACTGTATTTTTCCATGTATAAGATGCTACTTTTTCTTAAAACTATTTACTTAAAAATGGAGGGGCGTCTTATACACTGGGGGTGGGGGGAGGGGGGGCAAGAGGAGAACCGTGGTTGCGAAACTGCTGATACCATATCTCTGCAAACTAGCCTCACGAGTGAAACTTCCAATTGCAGAGACAAGCTAACAGGTTTCCTCCAATCATGAGCCTTATGTAACTGATGTCAGCTGATGCTGCGGAAAGCATGTAGTCAGTGCCCAGATGCGACAGACAGCGGTAATGTTGAAGCGTTCTGAGCCCATAAAAATGCCAGAAAACAAACAAACAAAAAATACCGGTAACAGCAAGCAAATGTTTTACTCTGCAAAATAAATGTCTTCTATTTAATGTTTAAAATATTGATTTCTGAATTTTGGGTATGAAAAGTGGGGGGCGTCCTATACATGGGGGCGTCTTATAGATGGAAAAATATGGTATGTTGCCCTTCGCTTAAAGTCCCTTCCTACCTTGGGCTCCTAAATCAATCTAATCTATGGTTTGGAGGGAAGGCTCAGTTATGAGTTTTAAAAATTCCTTTCTTTTCATTAGAGAACTTTGCCCAGCAAAGTTAATATAGAAAGGAACAAAGGAGGGAAGATGGATAATTCTGTCTGCTAAGCAAAGGGTTGGAATACACAGCACTTCTGATCTACTTCCTGGTCTATACATGGACAAATCGCCATGGTTTCCAACTATATACATGCAGGATAAATTATGGCCAGGAACTTTCAATAGCAATAGGATAAAGTAGATTCATTTGGCTTAGCAACTCATTCATACCCAGGACAATAAACCAAGCAAGACAAAGACTGGGCCTTGTGAAAACTACTAAACAGACCTTTAGTAAATCTAGAGTACATAATAGTTTTAAGATGACACTATTATGTGCACCAAACCTCTCAATTAGCTGTTATAATTATCAATACTCTTTCTAGCCTTTTCCTTATCTTACAATCTCAGAAAAAGAATGGTAAATTAAGACTTTCGTTTTGCTTACCTTTTGTCTCTAAAGTAGTTGCTTTGCCCTGTGCTCTTTGTTTCCTTTTTCATTCTGCACCAGGATGAAAAAGGAAACAAAGCAACTTGATACCTTCCATCTCTGTTTTTATCCCTGGGTGTTGCCTCAAAAATAAGGTACTAATTGGAAATGAATAGCAAAACTTTTAATGAAAGGTAATATCCAGCACTAGGTACCTTGTAGCAGCTATGGATGACAGGGCCAACAGATCAGGGCTGAAAAAATTGGGCATTCACTAGATCCTGGCTGAGGAATTCTGGGAGTTGAAGTCCACAACTCTTAAAGTTGCCATGGTTGGAGACCCCTGCACTAGATGACAGCAGAGCTATCTGTATCTCTTTGATGTTGAGGAGTCATCTGGGTTTCTGCAGCTCAAATCTAGTAAATCTAATACAGAGTTTCTCAACTTTGGCTACATGAAAATATATGGATTTCAAGTCCCAGAATTCCCCAACCAACATGGAATTCAGGGATTTAAAGTCCATATATCTTCATGTTGCCAATGTGAGAAACACTTCTCGAGACTTGGGTACAGTTTCAGAAACCGCTTTAACCTGTGACTGGGTTGCACAATTTAGGCAATATGTATACAGCAGTTTCAAACTATTTTTAATTTAGATCAACCACACACTATTAGTGCAGAATAAGCTTTTTTCCTTTTTTTTTAATGGGCAAAGTGTACAGAGTTGGAAATGCTGATCAAGACTATTTCACAACTTTTTAATTGCAATATTATTTACTTGCCCTAATATGCCCCTTTCCCATTTTAACATCTTGCCACATGGCTTCTTTACTTAGAAAATTATTACAGTGAACTTATAACTGCTACCATCTAATTTTACCCCCAGATGAGTTCTAAAGTGACATCTGTTTGACACTGCTCTTAAGCTAGCCTTTGGGAATTTCTGTAAACTTTGTTTACAGAAATAGCATATAAAAACACATGACTAACAATGCAACTTAGACTCGCCCCTTGCAAAACAGTAACACTGAAGTCAAGAGTTGACTAAATCTGTAACTTCTCAAAAGCTCTCATTGGAGATAAAATACAAATGGAAAAAGAATGCCCATAATAAAATAGGAAGACCACTTCTCGATGTTCAGATAAAGAATTTTGCATGGTTAATATCGAAGCATAAATGGAAACCAAACCAGGCCTACCTCTGATATCCTAACATAGGATTAAAGGGGACAATTTGTTCCAGACCACAAGAAATTATTCTGCAATACAAAGCTATTTAAACTGTATTTTGATAAGAGATCTGACATTTTTCTTTCACAAGAGCACTTTCTGGATATCAGTTGTATTTGGATTCGTATCTTGTTTGTAAGCTTCTCAAAGGCTTCCAGGTAGTCAGTGTCAGCACAGGGTATTTAAGGACTAGAATCTCAATCTTAAATCTTTTTATTAAAAGCATAGGTTGTCAAAGTCAAGTCCATGCAATATCAGTGGAATAATAAGACACCTGGGAGTTATTTTAGAATTGTAATGTGCCCACCTAGCAGAGGTGAAATGCTCCCAGTTCGGACCCGATCGCCCGATCCGGTAGCGATGGCGGCAGGTGGTTCGGAGAACCGGTAGCAAAAATCCCTGTGCCTCCCCCGCCCCCACCATGCCCAGCTGAGCCGCACGATCATCAGATGCTTTTTTTTTTAACTTTTAAAAGTATTTTTTCTACAACCTCTTCCGATGAAAAAATGCTTTTAAAAGTAAAAAAAAAAAAAAGCCTCTGATCATTGCGAGGCTCAGCTGGGATCGTCATAGGCTTTTCAAAGCATTTTTTTCTGCAACCTCTTGGCCAAAGAGGTGGTTTTAAAAAATGTTTTGAAAAATCTCTGACAATCCCAGCTGAGTTGCCTGATCGGCAGAGGCTTTTCAAAGCATTAGAAAAAATGCTTTGAAAAGTTTTTTTTAAAAAAGTTGGTCACGCCCACTCAGTCACATTAATCCCCCCCACCAAGCCACGCCCACAGAACTGGTAGTAACAAATTTTACATTTCACCCCTGCCACCTAGATTAAGTTTGTTTAAAGAATGTAGTTATTAGAACATAAAAAGTTAAAATCTGGAAAATCCTTATTTCATCTCCAGTTTGATAAATTCCATATTTACAATATCAAAGAAGTCTTTCAGGTTGGACTCCAAAGGCTCCAACAATTTGTGAGGAATAATTTTATGGAATAACATTGCAAAATGTGAAAGAGTTGAGGCTGAACCCAAAAAAGAAGAGAAACATTAATATTTTTATGATCTCATTACCTGAGCAATCAACCAATCCACTAGTTTATTTGCTGGGATCACTGATTTGTATGTCTTCAAGTGATAATCTCTATCTCTATGTCAGAAAAGAAAATTAGAAGGTAGTTAAAAATTATGGTTGGCCAAACACATTTTTAAAAAGTCAATGCCACATTTTAACCTGGGAAAGAATTGATAGAAAGGAAACCACTTCTCTCTAGATTTTCTGCAGTTTATAGTTTAAATATTTGATTGCACACTGTAAATAGGGGAGAGATAGCCTGGAATGACAGGAAGAAGAGCTGCTACCAAGGAAACTGTCAGATAAAAGAGGCTTGAGCCCAGGCCAACATAGTAAAATAGTGTCTCAGACAAACTGGCTTGTGAGTTCATAGAAAAATAATGGGCGGGAGGAGGGAAGAACATTTAGATTTGCAAGATCCTGTTACTATTGCTGTTACAATTAAAGTGGTTCTGATCCACAGAACATGGATTTCTGAATCTGGTCTACCCTGAAGGGCTGATACAGCCTTTTCAAATCTAGTCTCCTCTACATTATGGGACTGTAATTCCCAGAATTCCATCAGACCACACTGGTTGGCAATTCTTAAAGTGACAAGCATATTATATCTGGTAGCTACTAAATTATAAAATACTTCTATATTATCAACAAATTTAATTATGGCAGTTCTTTTGAACTAGCCAGAGGGAGTCAAATTTGACCTAAAGCTCCTTTAAGAACATATCTCTCAAACCTTATCATAATTTCCATCAGTCTTATACATATCACCTCTCATTTTATTATAAAATTCTTTGAAACAGAAATTTTATGTATGTTTGCTATACTTTTATTATGTGTCATCAGAAAGCTATAAATCTCTTTAGGGAACCAATCATATTGGAATTATCCCCAATCATGTTTTACCTTATTTTCCACACATCTTTCCAAAATTGGCAATGATAATACGTGAGTTTTGGTTGCTAATTATGAGATCCATTTGTGACAGTCCAATTAAACTGACTTATTGCTAATTACTGGTATGCCTATGTTCAGGAATCTTCTCAATTAATGGTTAGCACCTGCTTGAAGTGAGATAAGAGTCAAAAGAATTCAAGGGAAATTGAACTTAGTTCGCTTGTGGCTACATAAGGATTCTAGGCTGATCCCTCTTTTAATTCTGTCCTCAGATTCTGCCACTCATTCTCCTATACTAATGCTGTTGAATCTGAGGTCATCAAAATGCCACCACTAATTCCATGCATCAGGGTCAGTTCACTTCCTTGATTAATTGACTATTTCTTTTTGTTTGACTTTCAAATTATTTTTTAAATGAATGGCTGAAGCACAAATATAGGCAACACACGCACACATTCATTTACACATTTTAAAGCATCACTCTTAGAGTTCTGTTGTCCCCTAGGAGACAATTTTCAATTAAGCAGAACTATGGTTTATCAGATGCTTCTATGCACCAAAATGTACTAACATGACAAGGAATGGTCATTTAAGTTACTGCATTCTAGGAAAATTGAGACGCTAGGGGTCAGCTTCAGAAACTGGGATTCCAATCCCCTTTCATTACTTCGTGTAACCAGTGATTTATTCTGAAACATATAGTAGTCTGTTATTTAACCAGTAATGATCATCTGAAAGCTAAAACAGGTAATCATCCAATGATATTTCAGTATACCAAAAAGATCAGATTGTGTTAAAACATACAATGATATTTTAATTATAAAACATATGATTAAACATTAAGCTAAAATTATTTTCCAGTTCGCTTGCTCATTGATGTAATTCTAAACTGCATATTTGTTCTTCCTCCTAAGAGAATCTTAGGCTACAATTTTAAGAATAATTATTAAAATACCTTTCAAGAAACACAACTAGGGATAAGTTATCTTTAGAAAATTATACTATGAGACAATATAGTAGAACAGGATGTCACACACTCTTAACTAACTGAAAACATAGTTAAGAAGGAATACCAAGTTATCCTAAACAGAGGGCAATTTATTTCTGGTTCAATAACAAAAGGGAGAAAACTCCAAATGATATGAGACTGTATGAAGATCTTAAAATAATGAACTTACTTTATCACTGGTGTGTACAGGCTGTGCAGACGACAATAGAGCCTTACACCCTACAAAGAAAAACAATTGACAAGGTTGCAGTCTAAAATACAGGTTAAAATAGTATCTAAAACACATACAGAAGAAACCTGAGTAACCCTCTGAGGGTTGCTGAGGAACTTATACTATAACACTTCACCCTCTGAGTTAAAATAAAGAGAAAAACTTAAGTGAAAAACGTTTTACTTATTTCACAATTTCTTGGAACTAGAATATTTTAAAGCAACTATTTTAATTCTCCCAATTGACACTACACTAATTATGTCTGGTCTTTCACTCAACTGTATTTGAATAGACAATGAAATCTATTTGGCTGTGAATCATGCTATAATCATCAATTATAATAATAGTAGCAATCACAAAAAACAAAGTCCTGCAAATAGAAGTAGAATGACTATGGCAAAAGAAAGCAAAGATAGTACTAATACTAATAGGCGTTTTGTGCGCAATTCCAAAATATCTGGAGCCCCACTTGAACATTATCTGCATTGACAAAATCGGTATCAGTCTATTGCAAAACACCTTTAACATCATCAAACAACATCTGCATATCACAGGTCATGGGGAAAGACACCATAGGTGGATAAAAATCCAATTGAAACATCTGGCTGATAATAATATTTTATATACCCCATATTTCTACAGAAAATGCAGTTTGAAAGTATTGATGTGGGGATAAGGAAAATGATTCTTTACAATATAACAGACAAAGAAAATGTTATCAACAATATAAAATAAATTCTAGAAAGTTGAAATCTCTTATATTCTTAAGCCAATGGATGCTTTTCCTACAGCTTTAGCAACAAAACCAAAAATACCTTAGACATGATGTCTTCTAATTCACTCCGTGGCTTATATGTCCCATCATCATAACGAAATCGGTACATCACCTGTTCGTTTTTGAAGTGGTGCTTATCTGAAACTGAACCATCAAGAATAATAAACAACTTTTGTTTTCCATTTTCTAGCATGAAGTCCTCCAAATCCATGATTTGTTGAACAAGATTTGGTTACTATAAAATAATGCAGTTCTCAATTAACAATGGTAATAGGGACTGGAATTTCCATCACTAAAGTGATGTTTTCATAACGTGCAACACTACATAACCATCCTGCTTAGCAGTGGCAGTATCTGGAGTCCCTGTTTACCATTGTTAAGTGAGGACTGCATGAATAATTAAGGAAGGATCTCACAGGAATGCAATTTTTGACTTCCTGCCAGTTTCCCCATTGACTTTGCTTGTGAGGCGCTAGGAAGAAAGATCACAAATCATGATTATGTAACTATGGGACACTGCAACAGTCATCAATCCAGGCTAGTTGTCAAGTGCCTGTATCATAATCACATGACTGTGGGGAAACTGTGCTGGCTAGAACTTAAAGGACTGGTCCTAACTACCACCATTCAGTGACATCACAAGTTTGATGGGACGATGATGAATGGGTGATCATTAAATGAGGACCACCTATGCACAGACACAAAATATTGTATTAAATGGTGGTTCTTTCTTAGCAAAACATGTTTCTGCTTGCACAGATCATTGGATCTACACCCACGATAACTGTTCACATCCTTGGGGAATAGTACTAGAAGTATACTTGCTAAATTTTCTGTAGCCAAGATAAAAGTGATATTAGTAATTTGTAAAGTAATAATAAAATTGCTCTCCTTTCATATATTTAACAATTTACTTTTCTGCTTTTTCTCTCATATTACATGTTACAATTTAGAAACAACACAAACATCCAACTGGAGACCACAGCCAATGTTTTCTAGATGTAAAAAGTAAGGAGGTTGCCCTTGATGGAAATATGTGGGAATCATTACTTAGGCAAAAAGGGCTGGAATATTTTTAAAATCCAGATCAAGATCACCTAAGTTACACAGGCAGATGCCCCTCTAATTCACTGAAGTATAAGAAAGAGGAGGAGATACAGCATTGCCAGACCTGCAAAATTCTGTTATAGCTAATCTCAATAAAAGCAGTTTTAGCTTTTATGAGGAGTTGATTTCCTGTTCTGATCTACTTAGTGGGCTTGACACTAGATTGCCCTGGGGGATCAGACAGTGTACTTTTGCATTAAGGTAAAGCCATTACTGGATATAAGCCAATAACTAATAGCAATGGGATCGCAGTTTAGTGGTAAAGCACACGGTTTTTGTGTGAAAAGATTAAGATCCAAACTCTGCAATTTTCACTTAGAAAACAATCAGAGGTATAAAGTATGAGGAAGATTTTGCCATGAAAATCTATAACAGGGGCAAGCAGGGACAAATGACAATATTCATATGATAATGTAATAGTGCAAATACTATAAATTATGCTAGTGGTGTAATAGCAGTTGTATATATCGAGATTTTGCTTCACTGCTAAGACACTGTTGCAGTGTCTTAGCAGAAGACACTGGATTTTTCATTGCTGGGAACCCTGGAGAGCTCCTATCAACAATACCAGCCTACACTGACAAATAATAGCTTCCTGCGATATTGCAGTATCTTTCAGACTCTTTAAAATGGCATTGAATTAGCTTGAGAGGTGCCTTTCCATGAAGGGCTGACAGAGATCATCAGTTAAATAGTTCTTCATTATTATGACTATTACATATAATATGAAGATGTATTGTATCAAAGAAGCAACAACTTTGTTAATATTGTCATGCCAAGTGTCTGCTGTAGCAGAAGGAGATTATTCAATAGTATATCTTTATGTAATTACATAATTACAGCTATAATGTCTTTTTCCCCATTACATTGCCTAAATGAAAGGCTAGATTCTAATTATTTTCTGTGCTCAATATTTCATCACAGCATACTTGAAAATTGAGTGCACTGAACACTCAAGAACTGATGCTGTCTGTTCCAGGACTAAAGAAATAGATCTTCTCAGGATTTTAATTTATGAAAGTATCATAGGATAGGATAGGATAGGATAGGATAGGATAGGATAGGATAGGATAGGATAGGATAGGATAGGATAGGATAGGATAGAATAGAATAGAATAGAATAGAATAGAATAGAATAGAATAGAATAGAATAGAATAGAATAGAATAGAATTCTTTATTGGCCAAGTGTGATTGGACACACAAAGAATTTGTCTTTGGTGCATATGCTCTCAATGTACATAAAAAGAAATGATACATTCCTTAAGAATCATAAGGTACAACACTTAATGATAATCATAGGGTACAAATAAGCAATCAAATCATACTAGGAAACAATCAATATAAATTGTAAGCATACAGCAACAAGTTACAGTCATACCGTCATAAGTGGGAGGAGATGGGTGATAGGAACGATGAGAAGATTAATAGTAATAGTAATGCAGACTTAGTGAATAGTTTGACATTGTTGAGGGAATTATTTGTTTAGCAGAGTGATGGCATTCGGGAAAAAACTGTACTATTGTCTACTAATACTGTTAGAAAAAACATTTCTGGTGTACTAATGCAAAGAAATTATCAAAAATGTCGGTCAAATTGAATAGAAGAACTCCCCCATTAAAATTCTTTTCAGGGAGTTTACATAGGAATTAAAACAAGTCAACTTCCTTAGGAAGAAAATGCCTCCTTACTTTGAAGTTAATTTTCCAGCTTTGAACACCTGAAGGATGCAACAGGAAACCCTACTGCTTAAATAAGAAACTGATACTGTTATTGGGAAGCAGCAGGAGAAAAACAAGTCCTGGGTCTCATTGTGAAGGAGAATATCCTGCCCATCCAGCAAACCGCTGGAGAGTTATTTCACACACTAGAAACAGATTTTGATTATGCTACCCATGGGCATTCTGAGAGGAAAAACAAATTATGGCTCTGTGAACAAATGCATCTGTTCAACATATTCATTTGCTCAATGACACATCTTGATGTGTATGTAAACATCTGCTTCTTAGATCTAAAAATGTGCAACCCGCAAGATGTGAGCAATTTATTACAATGGTTGATCAGCACAGGAAACAAAGGGGAAAAAATTGTACATTTTGAAGCCTTAGGTATATCCTATTACTTTGCCATAAAATTTTACCACTCTATCTAAAAACATAACATATGAAGAGATCAGTGAGACTGATTTTTTTTTTAATTTTGCGATCCCCATGTCAAAATATGAGAGTAATCGCAAAAAAGACTTTGATTGATCCACGTAAGATATATATATATATATATATATACACACACACACACACACACACACATACATACACACACACATATTTAGTCTTTTGCTCCTATTTTTGTGATAAACTCCATGAGACACAATGTAATTTACTACTGAAGAATATACATAAATATTGTACATTACAGTTACATTGTAACAATGCCAAATGCATTGTTCTATTTTGCAATCTAAAAGAGAAGTTTAACCTTAAAGTTTATCTTAAATTACAGTTTACTTTAAATTACAGAAAACTATTGAAAATAATATTTTATTTATTTACTTATTTATCATATTTAGACACTGGTCATCTCCATTATAGAACCACTCTGATACTTTAATACCATCCATAAAAATATATATTTCTAACTTTACGAGCCACTAATAATGAATCATCATTGTAAAAGTGTAAACCTTTCCCTCTCTTCAACTTGGTTTCCAGTTTAGAAACATAGAGATGAGTCTTGTAATATGACAGCTCTCATCATTGGAATTTATTTAACCATTGCAAATTTAGGGCATGATGGGTCAGCGGTTAAAGACACTGAGCTTGTCAGCTGACAGTCCAGGTTTGAGACCGGAGCCCTGAGCAACGGGGTGAACTCCCATTACTTGCCTCAGCTCCTGCCCAACGAGCAGTTCAAAAGCATGCAAATGCAAGTAAATAAATAGGCACCATTTTGGTGGGAATTTAACAGTGTTCTTTGTGCTTCAGCATATAATCATGCTGGCCACATGATCACAGAAATGTCTTTGGCTAATGCTGACTCCCTCGACTAAGAAACAGAGATGAGCACCGCCCCCTAGAATCGGACACCACTGGACAGGGGAAACTTTTACCTCAACCTTTTGTAGCATAACTGGCCCTGGTTTGTTTTAGGAACTCTTTCAAATACACACATATTTATGTTGGCCACAAATTTATAGTATTATATTATTTCTGGAAACTATAGTATATGAAAAGCAATCTATAAAAATGTTAAAATAAGCTCCTCCAATTAGGGAGCCTCCCAAATTCTGATTGAAAGATTAGCTTTAATACATATTTGGCTTCTTTTATGCTTCTTTCAACTTAATTTAACATTATTACATCTGATGTAATTTTATACTAAAATACAAAATACTCACCATGATGGATGATGCCATTCTCCAATAGAGCTTGTCCCAGATTGACCCCTTCTTCTGGTTTGCTTATCTCCCCAATTTCTTTCAACCAAGAAACAAGCTCACTGGAAAGAAAAAGAAAAGCAGTTTAATGAACGAAACTAGTTTCCTATTTCCTTTAGGCAAAAAATAAATGTGCATGATGTGACATGACCTAAGGCATTTTTCTCTCCACCAGGTAAAGCAAAGCATATTCACATGGAAGCCACATGGTGGTTAGGATGCTGATGTTCAAATTCCTGCCCCTTCACAAAATGTCCAGAGACTCTTAGCCAATCATTTTCTGTGCACCTGGTCTACTTCAAGGAGCCTTCGTAATGTGTTTGAACAGGCTGACAAGGCAGCATTCTATGAGCCTTTCCTGAGTTTGTGTGTGCATGAACTTTGAATAGTGACATCTGTGTATGAGCCTGTAGCTTTTTCTCCTAATTATCATACTTAAAATAAAACTGTGTGAATTTTACACAAAATGCATCCTATCTAAATCATCTGCCAAACTGAATGTGTTAACTTTATTTAGAATGTATGAACATATTATGGTTACAGATTTACACAATACGTGCTGATTGTGTATAAAGAAAGGCATATCTCATAACTTTGAGTCACTCGTAATTTTGATTCTAAAGTTGTGTGTGTAATAAAGTACTGACACTTCTACAATCACCTTAAAGGTCATCAAGACTACTTCTGCAACTAATCCATGATTAACACTTGGCTTCTGAATAGCATGCCAGAGGCTGCAGTCTAACAACATATGGATGCAAGATAGAAAAAAAAACAAAACAATGTACCAGTTTGTATTAATACTGTCTCATTTGCATGTTCTGCCTTCTTTAAAATTATCATTTGGATTGAATTCCTAAACCTGGACTGCAAAATATTACTGGTTGTTCCTTGATTAGGACAAAATCCCATCAAAATGGAAGGGCAAGCTAGTGTATATAAACAGGAGGCAAACTCCACATTTACTCACACTGATGTTATTTAATTGGATAATGAAAGGTCTGCAAATGAACAACTAAGTTCAGAATGGCCCAAGACTCCATAGTTCAACCCTGAACTACATATATTGTCTTCTATTGGAATGCAGAAATTCATGTCATTTATTCAATACACGAATAAATAAAGTTAAATAATAAAAATATTGTCAAATTACAATAAAGAGTATTGTCAGTCAGCAACCTAACTTATCTTTTATTTATTTCCTTTGCTCCAGAATTTCACTATGGATAAAAAGAACTGAAGAAGCTTTTTGGACGAGAAGCAAACACTTCAAGCAAAGTGTGTGTGCAGAAACAACTGTAAGGGCATAAAGTTTGTCATGGGCTGGTTTCCACATACATCACATGTTTAATTAAGACTCTCACTGGACTCTATGTTCTATGTCGCTTTTAACAGTGTTATTGTAAGTTTGGTACTGATGAGTCAATGCGAAATGCTTGCATCTATCGCTGTTCCTTTTTTAACTGCATTGTTTAAATTATTAAAGGGGACTAGCTGTTTTAAACTTCAAGCAAAAACAAAGAAAGTCCAGTTGCTTTTTGGGGCAACCATGACCCGAATGACTGAGAATCTCCATAGACATCTGGTAGAGACTGGTATTCTTTACTGGTCATCCATTAACATCAGAAAACTATAACTTACCAATTTGTAAACTCTGATCAACTTTTTCCATTCCAGTGCCCTTCAGATATTCCAGTTGTCTTTCTACAACTATTAAATCTCATCCTGTTTAGACAGTAATTTCAACATGCAGAAATTACGTTCAGCCACACTAACTACTGAGAAATCCTGCAATGAGTTTATACAGCCTTTCTTTTTTTTATTCCCCTAAATGAATTTTAAAATGTTATTTATTTCTTTTTGGTTTTTTTTTCCTGAAACAAACTACCTGTGGCTTGGATGAGTCAGCCATTCCTAAAACATGTTGAAATTGTAGAGTCAAATTCACTGTAACTGGAGGCATGGTTTGGATAAGCAAGTGACATACACAAATGGCAAGAATTACAGCTATTTTATTGTACATCTATTTCCTCCGCAGGGGTGCACTTTCATGCTTTGTCTGGCTTTTGCAGAGCTTTGAAATAACTGATTTTTAACTTGGCAAAGTACCAGATTCCCTCAGGAAAAAGGGTAATGCCCCATTCATCAAGTGTTTTTTTTCCTTTCTTTTTTCTCTTTCTTGTTCATCCATGGCTGCAAAACAGCTGCAGTCTGTCTGGATCAGAGTTGTGGCTTATGCGTTACGACATAGCATTGCAGTCATTCATTCAGAGAAGAAAGAATACCTTCTAAGAAACCAGGGCTACTGTCCCCAGTGATATCTCATACAGTGTTTCCATCTTCTCCCTGCAATGTGTAACTTAACTCGTATGCTCGTGTTTATGATTTTCTTTGAGCCATGTCTATGATTACTGGGAGAAAGTTGAATTTAATAATAGCTCCAACTAGGTGTAAGAAGTGTGTTGGTTTTGAAAAACTAAGCAGGGTTGGACATGATTAACATGATTAACAAAATGAAAGAGCCGAGGTGGCGCAGTGGTTAGGGTGCAGTACTGCAGCTACTTCAGCTGACTGCTAATTCAGCAGATCAGCGGATCAAATATCACCGGCTCAAGGTTGACTCAGCCTTCCATCCTTCCAAGGTGGGTAAAATGAGGACCCAGATTGTTGGGGGCAATATGCTGTTTAGTATACTGTCTTTGGTGTAAGCGGCCCAGAGTCCTCGGAGAGTGGGCGGCATAGAAATATGAATAATAAATAAATAAATAAATGCCTTACAGCCACTCCTTGCACTTATGACCGTCACAGCATTCCCATGTCACACAATCAAAATTTTGGCACTGGGCAACCGGCAGACATTTATGAAAGTTGCAACGTCCTGCCAGTTTCCAACAAGCAAGGCCAATGGGGGAAGTCAGATTTGCTTAATGAGCTTGTGTTTCATTTAACAACTCCAGTGATTTGCTGAACAGCTAAGGCAGAAAAGGCTGTAAAATGGGCACAATTTATTTAACAACTGTCTTGCTTAGCAATGGAAATTCTGGTTCCAAGTATGGTCACAAGTTGAAGACTAACCCTGTAAGTTAAAAACTCCTATTATCTCTTGTGATCTCGGCAGAAGATATTACCAAAGAAACAAGACCAGTGAAAAAGATTTTGAAGAATTGGGACCTGCACTTTGACTTCTGTCTAGTACTGGTCAGAAGGATACAAATCATAAGAAAGCAAATTTGCTTTCTTGATGCAAGAGGAAAGATTAGGAAGGTCATGGACAAGTAAGGCCTTTAGAAAAAGAGCAGCTATGTTTGGAACCAATATTAAGTTCTCTACCAACAACTTTGTATACTCAGAGATCCGTCAAACAAACAATAAAAGTCCCACTTGATGTGCGTGACAAGAAGCAATGTTAGTGGTTTGAGATCAGAATAGCAAGAAAATGTGCAGGCCATATTTTGAAAGAGGGGTGGGGTGGGGTGGGGTGTAGTAAGATGAACAGATGTGAATTAACTGATCTGCTATGAAAAGCAAGTTGACTGCTAAAGTTAAGTTAGAAGCTCACAATTTTCTTTTTCTTTTTCAAAGGTTTAGCAATTGTGGGCAAAATAGAAAGATTGCTACATGGAAGGATTAAACCGTGTTTATAGTTAGATAATACTAAAAAGCAGAGACATCACCCTGCCAACAAAAGCGCGTATAGTCAAGGCTATGGTTTTCCCAGTTGCAATGTATGGCTGTGAAAGTTGGACTATAAGAAAGGCTGAGCACCAAAGAACTGAGGCCTTTGAACTATGGTGCTGAAGAAGACTCCTGCGAGTCCCTTGGACTGCAAGGCAATCAAACCGGTCAGCCCTAGAGGAGATCAACCCTGACTGCTCTTTAGAAGGCCAGATCCTGAAGATGAAACTCAAATACTTTGGCCACCTAATAAGAAGGAAGGACTCACTGGAGAAGAGCCTAATGCTGGGAACGATTGAGGGCAAAAGAAGAAGGGGACGACAGAGAATGAGGTGGCTGGATGGAGTCACCGAAGCAGTCGGCATGAGCTTAAATGGTCTCCAAGGGATGGTAGAGGACAGGAAGGCCTGGGGGAACATTGTCCATGGGGTCGCAATGGGTCAGAGCCAACTTCGCAACTAACAACAACAATAGTTAGATATGTGAATATGGAAATGCGTAAAGGAATAAGCTTCAGGTCAAAATTGGGGGTCTTTTGTTTTAAAAAAAGGTGGTGAAGCATCAAAGTACTTATAGAGAGATATTTTTAAAGCTAGAACTAGACAAAAGATGGATATAAACAAAAAGCAACCTACAGTGGGAAATATTTCATGCATCTCAAGAAAGATTATCGCAAGATGGAACTAACAACTTCTACAGGCATTTGGAACATTTGGAAAAGACAACTTCCACATCAAAACAAACAGGAGATCCCTCGTGCTCCAGTGCAGGGGTGTCAAACTCAGGTCATCACAGCGGCATCACATGACATATTGGGACTTTTTCCCTCTTCGCTAAACTGAGCATGGACAGCGCAATGACACATCCCACCCGTGGGCTGGGAGTTTGACAGCCTTGATCTAGTGCCTACAAGGATACATGATTATAGCTTCCATTCCTTCAAAATATGATCTGGATCAAGCTCAGAACCTTAATTTTTTTTTTTTAATTTGATTTATATGCCGCCCTTCTCCAGAGACTCAGGGCGGCTTACAATGCATTAAGCAATAGCCTTCATACTTTTGTATATTTATACAAAGTCAGCTTATTGCCCCCACAAACTGGGTCCTCATTTCACCTACCTTAGAAAGGATGGAAGGCTGAGTCAACCTTGAGCCTTGGAGAGATTCGAACCAGCAGTAAATTGCAGGCAGCTGTGTTAATAACAGGGTGCGTAGACCACTGTACTATCAAGGCTCCTTATGCTGATAATATCTAGACCAGCAGTGGGTTTCGCATATTCTTACCACCAGTTTGCCCTGCACGCACATGCTCGCTTCATACGCCTTCCGCACATGCACCTGGCATGCGCTTTGCTCACATACGTGCCTTCCGCGCATGCGCTTTGCCTCAAAAATGTGGCTAAATAGGACGACATACCGCAGTTGCTGCTACTGGTTTGCCTGAACTGGTATGAACCGGCTGAATACCACCTCTGATCTAGACCCATGAATGGAGTCAAACTAATCATCCTGGCACAGCTTTTCCCATCATGAAAATAATTAAACAATCTTCCCTGCAGTTGTGTTTTGTCTATTAGAAGAATACGGCAGTGGTGAAATCCTGCCGGTTCTGTCCGGCTCATGCGAACCGGTAGCAGCAGCAGCGCAAGGCTCCGCCCACCCA
Source organism: Pantherophis guttatus (assembly GCF_059756535.1). Taxonomy (NCBI): domain Eukaryota; kingdom Metazoa; phylum Chordata; class Lepidosauria; order Squamata; family Colubridae; genus Pantherophis; species Pantherophis guttatus. The sequence continues at coordinate 24,261,052 of NC_142065.1, read as the reverse complement.
CCCGGTTGTCTTTGCGCATATGCAAAGTGTCAAAAATTGGATTAGATTATGGTGTGTGCATGAGCGGAGTGAGCGCCCATCCACTTCCGAACCAGTAGGGAAGGTAAGTAGATTTCACCCCTGGAATATGGTCTATTAGAAGAAGATGCAGTACTCAGTGCTCATGATTACTTCTTGAGGAGTCCAATTGTGGTAGAATGTAGTGTGGAATCCCAGGAGGAAGGGGCTGCTTCCCAGAGAGTAAAGAGACAGCAGACCTTGGAAAGTCTGCTTAGCAGGAAGAGAGTTAAAGCAGTTCCTCCCTGACTATTCCCTGTGTGTATCTGTAGTTATGCAAATAGCAGCTTTACTTTGGCAAGATTCTGTTTACAGGTGAAAAAACAATAAAGGAAACTACTCTTAAGTAATTCCACATGTCATTCTTGGTTCTTGATGCCAATATGGCCTCACATCTTCATACACCACAGAATGGGATTTACCTTTGACCCTAAAGTGAGTCCTATGAAATTCTGTCGGTGTGTAAAATGCAGCTGTCATGTGAAGAATGATTGGCAATGGCAGCAAGTAACTGTAGTGTTGTGCTGTGGTGATAGATGAGGAAAACAGGGCATATTCAGGGAGAATTGGGTGTTTGATCTCTCATAGTCCAACTACTCTCGCCATCACAGCTAAAAAAAATGTACATCTGCATCTGCCAGAAACACCAATCTTTTCTTCAAGTTTACCCTGCATGTAGAAAACAGCAATCACTTTGTTGCCCAATATCTGAAAATTGATTGTTATGCAGGATGGAAATGAGAAGGAAACACCACATATTCAGAATTTCATTACTAGAAAAACTCTCTCAGATGATCTCCTATCTAATCTCCTCTTGTTAATATCTTCAGCACGTATCAGTTTTTACTCATTCATTTATCTATCAAATTTTTACTCTACCTATATCACCTGCATGGGTTTACAAACAATCTATGTTCAATGTCTTTTTAAGTCTAACATTCACACTTTTAAAAAATCACATCCTAATATTGCCCTGGCTACAAATAGTGGTTTTTTTCCCTAACTCCACTGATAAAAAGAGGCATCCTCCTACTTTTATTTCTGCATTTTAAATTTGACATTAGAAGACAAAACAATTTTTTTTCTCAGCAAAAAGAGAAGATTAGGAGAAAAGGAAGGCAAGACAAGGTAGGTTGTCAAAACTATTTTCAGATTGTAAGTGTTTGTTGTGCATTTGATTCCTTCCTTTTCTAGTGATCTTGTCCTTCCACATCGAAAAGAATCTGCTGCCATTACATAATCCAAGGGCATTATGTAGGAATGAATGATTAATTTTAATAAATTAACTGTAATAGAGGTTAAAGACCTTTCCAATTAAGTTCCATCAAAGCACATCTGATTTGGCTCCACAAACCATCCACAGAAAACTCACAGTCCTTTCAGTTAATTGGAATGAAAGGCCCCATTCAAACCAAAATCACTCACTTGCCAAGAAAGCACTTGGGAACAGTGCTTAATTTTCTCCTCCTGTCTTTGATAAGATTCACTTTCTTGTTCGTCATCATATGATACAGTTTTTCTCCTTTCTCAGCAATCATAGCATAAGCATCTCTCTCCATGCCTAGCTTCAGACCTGGAAAACAAAAGCAGAATCCTCCATAAATACTTCCCAGATAAACTTGGTCAACAACAACAGCAACAAAAATAGTTGGCCTAATACCAACTAGATTACAAACATTTTCCTTTCCTTGGTGCAAATAATTTTGTAAACAGAGAGACAAAAACAAGCTTCTCAGTTGTGAATAGACACTTCTTCTCCCCTAAATAGAGTAAGGGTAACTCTGAAGCTTCTTTTCTATCCTTTTTTTTCAATGGAAGCACTTCATTCACTTCCATCACAACTAAGGTTGTGTATATTGACAACACATCCAAGTCCATCATAAATATACTGAATTCACTGCATCAAGTTTCTGAACTAATTAGAGAAAGTGTAGTATTATGTCCAGTGCAATTCAGAACTGTTTTCATGATCAGATTTCTACTGAAATGATTTGCAGGGGGAGGGACATTCTGGCCGATTGCCATCTTCCTCCATACTACAATATTACTCCAAAACACTTGCTGACAAATTCTGCCAAAGGTAATTTGCAAAGTCAGATTGGGATAGAAAGCAGTCTGTGTAATTCAACACATTCTCAATTTGCAACTACATCATCCAATTCCCTAAGCTCTGAGGTAAGGGGAAGATTGCAATGCATCCCTTGCTCATCTGATTGGAACATAAAACATTTTTGTCTTTGTGCTGATAATGGCTTGGGTGCTGAAGTACCTCGACCAGATGGGATTGCTTTTCAATAAAATCTTGAATTCATGCCTAAAATCTCCTTGATTTCCTTCTTATCTATGACAAATAGAAATTGCCCCCAGACAAACAAATGAATCTCTAATTGTCAGCCCTCCCGGGTAAACCAGACAGGGAACATAAGCAGATGAACTAATTCTTCTTTATAATGGAAGGATACATTAGCAGAATCTTGCAAAGTTGAAAGTATAAACCTCCCACTGCCACTTTTAATTTCTTGATCCATTAGGGTGGATCTTTTCTAAGTTTGTTACTCTATCTGTTAAGCCAGGGGTCCTCAAACTTTTTAAACGGGGGGCCAATTCACGGTCCCTCAGACTGTTCGGGGGGGGGGGAACCAGCTGGGTGGTCATGGGTAGGTGGTCATGTGATTGGGTGGGCGTGGCCAATTTAGCAGTCCAAACAATACACACAAATTAAACTTTAATTTGTTATGCTACAACCTAATAGATTATCTTGATTCAACAGCTGGTTTGGATTTGACTGCTGATATTTAGTGTATAAGTTTGCACTTTGTGTATCCTCTTATACTTATATATACCGTATTTTTCAGAGTATAAGATGCACTGGAGTATAAGACGCACCTTAGTTTTTGGGGAGGAAAATAAGAAAAAAGCTGATTGGCAGATGGATTGGCCCCCAGAATATCCCCAATCAGCTGTTCCCAGAAATGAATCTTAGCAACAGGTTCCTTGGTTGTAAGCTCTGTGCCTTGCTTTTTTTTTCTTTTGCTTATTTTTCTGCCTCTGAAAGCCTCTGAAACAGCTTCAGAAAAAAAGCCTCTGAAGCTCTGTTTGGGGGCTTCTGTTCTGAAGCTTCCTTTCTGATGCTATTTTCAGCCTCTGAAACCTCCATTTGAGAAGCTGGGCGGGGCTACATTCAGAGTATAAGACGCACCCAGATTTTCACCCTCTTTTTTGGGGGAAAAAGGTGCGTCTTATACTCCGAAAAATATGGTATTTGCAGTTACCTTCAAACTGCATTTGAATTTACGTTTTGCTGGGCATGCTGTTGCAGTGGTAATGCTATTATTCATATAAGAGTAAATCAGCAACACTTCTCTTTGTAGCCATAAATACAAACAGGCATCTTACCAGCAGATAGCAACACATAATTTTGCTTTGTGCTATACTTGTCTTGTAAGCAGGGAACTGGGAAAAAACATCCAGCAAGTCCAATGTTTTGCTTGAATTTCCTGTCATTATACAATAAAACTGGCCATGGTTTATGTGTGGTGTTTTATTTTTTTAAAATAATCTTCGTAGATAAGTAGGTAACAGGAACTACTACCTCACTTGATTTTATGACTTTGGGTGTAAAACAAGGGAACAGGGCTACAAGTAGTTCTCAACTTACTACCACAATTGGGACTGGAATTTTTCATTTCGAAGTCAAAGCACCATATAACCAGACTTTATTTTAAAACCATTTTTTCCACCGTTTGTTAAAAAAAAGACAAATCACAGGATTGTTAAGTGAATCACGTGGTTGTTAAATGAATCATATAAGCATAAGTCCAAATCCTTTCCTTTGTTTAGGTTGGGGCTTTTTTTGCCAGAAACCAGCAAACAGCATCACAAATCAAGCTCACAAGACTGCAGGATGCTGCAAATGGTTGCAAATGCGAATAAGTTGGCAAGTACCCAAAATGCTGCCATAATTTCAATGGAGTAACTGTGTCATTTTGAATTGCACCCATGGTCAATTTTTCATGGTATATGGAAGATTTTAAAAGAGTTTAATGATACAAGTAAATGCCAGAACCTTAACAAAATGTGTGCTGTACAAACTATTATAATTTTTCCATAGTTAGCATAAGGAATACTAATATACATTCCTTTCTAGAACATCTTACAGCAGGCTCGGAAATCCCTTGGAAACAAAAGAGCCCGTAACAAGGCTTTATTACATATTAATTTTTTAACACTCTCCGGTGGTCTTATTATATGTATGTTTTATTGTTTTTAAAGGTTATTTAAGATATGTTTTATCATTCTGTTTTTAATATATGCCATCCAGAGTCACATTCATGAGCTGGGTGGCTATATAAATTTCACAAATAAATAAATAATAAAGTTACTTATTTGCTTATAAAACAAGAGCCATAAAACTTTTTAAACGTTGTGCAAAATAAACTTCAAATATGACTTTATATATGCCAAGAGTACTTGAGCTCCACATCTCTGAATCTGTTTTAAGGGAGAAACTTTCTCTGCACCGCCAGCACCATATACTGTATATTTTTTAATTATGACAATGAAAATCTTTTTTAGATAGGAAAACTCTGCAAATGTATACAGATTTTTGTCCCTAAAATATAAAAAGTACCAGTCACAAACTTACTTTCTCTTTGTTCCCGTTCCTTTATTATAGCATCCAGCCATTTCTGTTTGTCCTCTGCTGTCTTGGCCATACAGACAAACCATTTGTTTTTTGCCGTGTTGTGTATCTTCCATCCATTTGTTACTGTGTAACCATTACTGTGATAATCCGCTGCAAAAGCACAAATGTACCAAGAAGAGAGTGAGTGCAAATCTGGAACCTAAAAAAAAAATAAATTCAACCTGGGCTTCACTGTTGTCCTTTTTCTATGGTAGTAATAGAGACAGCTAGATAGGTGTTCCAAAAATTTCATCACAATTTTTAGATATTGCATTGGACCACAGATCCAATGAAACCTGGATCCTATCTTGCATGCCACTGAAATACATTGGTGGGGAATTCTGAAAATAATACTGAGTACTCCAATTAAGAGAATGATTATATCAAGTGATAGAGTCAACTTTCAGCTTCATCTGATGGTTACTTGTAGCAGAAATAGAACAGTTGATCTGTTTTGTTTTTAATCTTAAGGGAATTCAGGCTAATTAAAAATCAATTACCGTATATACTCAAGTATAAACCGAGTTTTTCAGCATTTTTTATGCTGAAAAAAGCCCCCCTCGGCTTATATTTGAGTGAGGAAAAAATGTCTTTTTTCCTGCAACCCGTTTTGGCTTCCAGGGGCTGCAGGGTGGCTTGCTAAGGCCAAAATGGGGCGTGGGGTGTGTGTGTGTGTGTGTGCCTAGCAAGACTCCCTGAAGCCCCCTGGAAGCAAAAACGGGCTTGGGGGGGGGCTTCAAGGGAGAAAGAAACAAAGAAATCCTCACTGTTTAGGGAGATCCCCACGTGCACTGAGCTTGAGTTGAGAGTTTATTGTAATAGGCTGGCTGCTAGCTATCCTTGCTCAGGCTAAGCTAATCAATAGCGGAGCTCTAAGAATGCCAGATGAAAAGGAGAAAGGAAGGGAGAAAGAAAGAAAGAAAGAAAGAAAGAAAGAAAGAAAGAAAGAAAGAAAGAAAGAAAGAAAGAAAGAAAGAAAGAAAGAAAGAAAGAAAGAAAGAAAGAAAGAAAGAAAGAAAGAAAGAAAGGAGAGAGGGGGGGAGGATGGGAAGGGTAAACCCTTTTAGTCACACCTCATCCTCACTGTTTGGGGATCCCTAAATTCACTGAACTTGAATTGAGAGCTTATTGTAAGTGCCTGCACTAGCTATCCTTGCTCAGGGTAAGCTACAAAACGTTTCAAAATGTCTGGCTTTTCTTCCTCCTACCAAAGACCTTCTGGGGTTCTTAAGAGAAAGGAGAAAGAAAGGGAGAAAGAAAGAAAGAGAGAGAGAGAAGAAAGAAAGAGACAAAGAAAGAAAGAGAAAGAAAAAGAAAAAGGAAGGGAGAAAGAGAGGGAATGCAGGTATCTCTTAACAGAGGCTTGAACTTGCCTGAAATTAGATCAAGCCCTACATCACTTAACCCAATATATCAGATTAAATTGTTATTGAATTATTTTTGGTATAAATACTACATTCTCTTGTGTAATTTAGTTATAGTATAGTTTACACTATGCACTTACACAGCTAGTTTACTGTTTTTCTTTGAAATAAATATTCAAAAACATTTAACCTACTGATGCCTGAATTAATGTAATTTTATTGGTATCTACTTTTATTTTGAAATTTACCAGTAGCTGCTGCATTTCCCACCCTAGGCTTATACTCGAGTCAATAAGTTTTCCCAGTTTTTTGTGGTAAAATTAGGTGCCTCAGCTTATATTCGGGTCGGCTTATACTCGAGTATATACGGTATACCTTAGTGACACAGTTTTAAGGGAACTGATGCACATTGGTACACATTCGATTACATTAATTTTCAGGTCCTTGGCTTAATCTGGTGATTGAATTTTAGGGGTTAGTGCTAAAATGAACTACCAACTAACTATAATTTAGCAAAGTTACGAGTTGCCAAGGTTTGTATGTTCTGGGGATGGATTTTCTAGATCTTTACCAGACCTAGTTGACTGTATTAACAGAGACTTGGAATTTAAATACCACTTCAGAAATGCAGGTATTCAATCCAAACTAAAGTGACGCCTGCCAAGAAAACAACTGGATTTTTCTGTGACAAATAAAATAGGCTTGTTCATTTGTTTGCTTACTTAGTTATTTAATTTCTATGCACCCATTCCTGAAGACTCAGAGCAGCTAACATTCAAAATCATTTCATAAACTAAAGACAACACCCTCCAAAATAGTACATTTGCTTACTCATTTAAACATTGGCCACCTAACTCCAGTGGAATAAATGTACATGCAATATAAGCAACATGAATATGTCCTCATTGAACAACCACTCATTCAGTGAACATTCAAAGTTATGATGGTGCTAAATGTGGAAGACTTACCATAGGTCCTCATATGCAGCCATCACAGCACACCTGTTGTCACGATCACAATTCATACACTTGACAACTGGCTCATAATTGTGACTCTGCAGTATGTCACAATCATCTAATTGCCATTTGCAATGTTCACAGCTGTTTTCCAACAAGTTAATGGAGTTAATGAAAAAGCAGGCAGGCGGTCCCAAATGATCACATGACCATGGGATGCTGCACCCATACCACAACCATCACTTCAGAAATTGAGCCAGAGCTGTGAATCCAGCAAGATCCCCCAAATCACCTCTGAAAAGGTATGTACAATTCCATGAAGAGTCAAAAAGAAGACCATCATTGCCCTGTCCTTTTGAGACAAAAATCAATTGGTCCTTACCTGTCCCATCTTCCACATTCTCAACCTCCATTACTTCTGTGTTTATTCGCCCTCTGAAAATGTAGAGGGATCCGTTGATAGACTTGGTACGCTTAGATGTTTTCTTCCCAGCAACTCTGTAGTTAATGAATATATAATGAACAAAGATGTTTATTATGTATTGGACAGTTTCAATACAACAACGTGCCCCTTACAAACATCCTGCCACCTGAAATTGGTATGGGGATAGGAGTATATATGCCATCCCCTGTATTGGTAACCGCATAACCATAAATACTGTAATCATAAACCTGTTGTGGAGGTGTATTTTATAAAGGCAATGATACAGGCCCGTAATGACAGATGGCAGAGGAACAGTTGGCAACTAAAAATACAATCCAACTTTATGACAGGATCTGAAACCATAGTAATATTAGGGTGGTTAGTTAATTATATGTGTATGTGTGCAAGTATGAATGTTTGTATTGTATTGATTTATGTATTTGCCCATCCCTCAATTGCTTTTGTTTAGTGGTTATTTAATTTGATTTAAGACAAACGTTCTCAAGGGTCAACCAAAAAAGGACGCTAAGTCAGAAGATTCAGTTTAAGCAGAGACTCTAGATACTGATGCTGCTAAAAGTAGATAACACCTAAGAAATTAATAATAAGAATCCTGCTGGATCAAACTCAATGTAGATCAGCATTATCTTCTCCCTCAAGGCTGGCCAAGATGCCTCTGACAAGCACACAAGTAGAATATAAACTTGTCCACAGTTTTCTTAATCACCATTTAATACTATGACAGCACATCACTGTAGGTGACAATGATAAAAACGAAGAAGCAGACAAACCACAGGCAACAGCAAGAAGCAAACCTGCAGAAGGGGGACTTCAATCCCTTTCAAAGGGCTTGAAGAGCCAGAGCTTCAAAACCTTCTGAAATACCTGCAGGATGGGGGAGGGGTCCATCTAGATCTTGGGAGGAACCTCATTTCAGAGGACAGTTATTATAGCAAAATAGTGCATTTCCAAGGTAGACAGTACTGTTTAATTGAAAGAACCAGGACTATGGTAAACCTGTTTGATCACCTAGTAGATACTATGGGTGGTCCCTCAAGCCTTAACTGTATAAGGCTTTCTAATAACGAACCAGAACCACACCTTGAAATGCACCTGAAAACAAACTGGCGCTCTTTCATCTTGCGGAGCAGATATATTACATGGGCATGCTGAGGCACACCCATCACTGCCTGTGCTGCTACATTCTACATACATGTATGTAGAATGTACATGCTACATGCTACATACATGAGCCACGGTGGCGCAGTAGTTAGAGTGCAGTACCGCAGGCTACTTCTGCTGACTGCTGGCTGCCTGTAATTTGGCAATTTGATTCTCACCAGGCTCAAGGTTGACTCAGCCTTCCCAAGGTGGGTAAAATGAGGGCCCAGATTGTTGGGGACAATATGCTGACTCTGTAAACTGGTTAGAGAGGGCTGTAAAGCACTGTGAAGCGGTATATAAGTCTAAGTGCTATTGCTATTCTGATCTGGTTGTAATTGTGAACTGCCCAGAGTTTTGTTTTAAGATGGTCAGCCACGTAAATCTTATAAATAAGTTTAATAAATAAAATTTTCAGGTTTCAGATTGTCTTCAAGCTGTGAGGTGGCCAAGGCATGTCTGAAGGGTTTCCTGATCTAGGAGAGAGCACAACTGTCATGCCAAACAAAGCCATGTAAAGGTCTTCCTGCATGCAACTGTTCATTGAGCAAAAGCTCTGAGTCCAGGAAGACCCCTCACATTGCACATTACTCTTGACTGAGGAAGTGCTACCCCTCCAATATTTTCCCAGATCTGGATGCCCCAAACACAATCCCTTAGCCTTAATAGGAAAAAGTCAGAGACAGTTCTTCCCCATTTACACCCTGCATAGTCTCAAAACAGAGGCTCAAGAGTCTCATTCAGCTGGCCTGGTGTCAAAAGGTATAACTGGGTGTTATCAGCCTACTGATGATACCAAACCCTAAACCAGCAGATGACCTCACCCAGTTGTTTCATGTAGATGTTAAAAAGAAAGGAAGAGTGGGCAGAACCTTCTGGCACCCCACCTAGGGAGCAATCTCTTTCACCCAACCAACACCAATTGAAACAGCCCTAGAGAAAGGAAGACAACCTCTGTAAAACAGTGGTCCCTATTCCCAATACATGGAGGTTACTTAGAAAGATACCACTATTAATGGAACTGAAAGCCACTGAGAAATCAAGGAGTACCAGGATAGATGCACCACCCCATCTCAGCTACACTACAGGCATCTACGGCATGACCAACGCTGCCTCAATACTAAATCCTGGCCTTGACTGAAAAAGATCTAAATAATCCACTTTTCTAGGGTTATCATCAACTGCAGATTAGCTACATTATCCACAATCTTCCTCAAAAATAGAAAGTTGGGGACTACATGATAATTATGGAGAATATTTGGGATTTGTCCCAATGGTGTTTTTCAAGAGGCAACTGGACTTCCTTCCCTTTCCCTGAAGATGTTTCACTTCTCAATCAAGAAGCTTTTTCAGAGAAGCCAAATGTCATCAAGAAAAACAAAGAATTAAAAAAGTTAAAAATTATTAAAAGTTGACATTTTGAAACAAAAAAGGAAAAAAAAGAAAAACAAAGAAAATCCAGTTGCCTCTTGAAAAAGCATCTTTGGATGCTTTGCCTGACCTGGATGACTGAGAATCTCCATAGACATTTGAAGTCAAGGACTTTGCTGAAATAATAGAGTTTTTGTTTGTTTGTTGTTATTGTTTTGGAACAATATTTTGTTCCAAAACAGTATTTTGCACACTTCACAGAGATCTGTCCAAGGTTCTGACAAGCCTTTTACCTTTGTCTTTTTAAGAATGAATAGATAAAATGTGACATTAAATGAATAGATAAAATGTGACATTAAATATACACATGCCCTTCTTTTTACTACTTTGGTTAGGCATTCTTGAGGATCCAAAAGCTGAGCTATGGCAGAACAGAAATCTTCATAGCTACCTGTTTGGGCTGACCTACTAAGTGTTAAAAAAAAGGTTTTGAATATTATAGATTGTGTGATTCTGTTTTTGCTGTACAACCTGATTAATAATCATCATGTGTCAATTAATCCTCTTAGAGTTAGGTCAGGGAGTGGGGCAAGGAGGGGAGTACACCATTAAAAAGTTCTTATTATGCTGGTCTATGACCATAATAGCAATTACACTTAAGATTTATATACTGCTTCACAACCCTCTCTAAACAGGTTACAAAGTCAGCATATTGCGCCCAACAATCTGGGTCCTCATTTTACCCACCTCAGAAGGATGGAAGGCTGAGTCAACCTTGAGCCTGGTGAGACTCGATTTGCCAAATTGCTGGCAGTCAGCAGAAGTAGCCTGCAGTACTGCATTCTAACCACTGCGCCACCATGAAATATTTGACTTTATTTTTATTTTACAATATTAAATCATTTGTATCCACCAGACTAAATTTCATTCCAAGCAGTCTGGGTTTTTTTTTTTTTTGTTTTTTTTTGTTTTTTTTGAAACAGCAAGCAACACAAAAGCATAAAGTCTAGTTTATAAAGGATGAGCAGGTGGCAGTAATCAGTGATTTTTACACCCACATAACTATAAACTACAAAACAGAATGTGCGAGTAAGTAAATTTGTGTTACAGCAATAAATTCTAACTAGAAAGGCGGATTTCACTACCCCCCAACAATCCAACGCACATACCTGCATGGATGTGAACATTTCTATCCATGATGCAACACTGTTTCAGTAGAATGTGAACAACTGCACTGAGTAGGCAAAGAAAACATTGTGGTTTTCTCCCTCAAATACTGCTACCTTCTTTGGGTCACTTGATAATGAATCGAAAGACTCGTGAACCAATCCTATAAATTTGGCTCCAATGTATCTAGATATATCCGTGATGGTGAACCTATGGCATGCATGCCACAGGTGGCACACGGAGCCATATCGGTGGGCACGCGAACTCAGCTCCGGCACGCTGATTTTCGGGCCTTCTGGGCAGTCAGCAAAGAGGCCAATTCCAGCCTCCGGAGGGCCTCTGGGGGGTGGGGGGTGGGGAAAGCCGTTTTTGCCCTCCCCAGACTCCTAGAAAGGCTCTGGAGCCTGGGGAGAGTGAATAACGGGTCTACCGAGCCCACTGTGCCATCACGTGCCAAAAGCGGGGGGAACATGGGGCGGTCGCGCGCACATGCGTGGGGAGGCAGGGCACATAGAATTATGGGTGTCGGCGCGCGCGCGTGTGACCCTCCCACACTCCCCACGCTTTTGGCAGGCGATGGCAAAAAGGTTAGCCATCACTGATATATACCATGATCTTTGGGGCTGCAGCATGGAAAAGTGGCTTTAATATCAGCCTAGATATACATACATCATAGAGCACTGTTTGAGGTATAGTAGACATTAAACATTTTTCATTATTTAGAACTTGTTATAAAGTTCTATATTTGAACACTGTAGCTGATTAGTATGTTACTTGTTGAAGCCTGATGCTAACTAACTCCAGCAAACGGATAGACATTCAGCTTCGTTCTGCACTGAATTTAAACAGCAGACAGAGAGAGATAAACCATCCCGAATTATAGCAGCCTTGCCACATCTAAATATATCTCTTAAATAGTAGGTAGCATGCAGTAAACTCCTCTACTTTTAATGAAAATCAGATTCTGGAGAATGGGACAGAGCTTGCTTTGGAATTACAGGAAATATAAACACAAATTCTTTGGGGAACTGAAAGTGTCAAGGCTGCCATATCGATCTCCAAGCCAAACTGCAGAAAACTTGCTCACTGATGCCTATTCTGTACAAACAAGAGCTCTCTCTCAAAAGGCAATAGAACATTTTGTTTCCCAAAACTCAGTGTTCTGGGAAAACTGCCTGCAGAAAGGGAGGGGCTGTATTAATCCAAATTGCTAAACTGAACCAGGGGAAAAAAAAAGGACTGACAAAGAAAGACCCAGGAAGGCTCCAATGAATGAGGAGGAAGTCAAGATTTACTAGTAAAGAATAGAAGAGGCTTTTGCTTAGCACATGGAATCAATGGCATTTCTGTCCATGGGATGACAGAGTTTAATACATGTAAGAAGCTACTAGGTTGGTTAGGGAAGGTTACTGTAGAACAGGAGTCCCCAACCTTTCGGACCTCAGGGACAACTAAATTCATAATTTTAAATCCCACAGACCACTAATATGATCTGTCTAATGACCAATTGGGTGGGCGTGGCTAGGTGGGCATGTGACTGGGTGGGCATGGCCAACTCGATGGCCATCTTGATGTTATTCACATGGGGGGGGCACCTTGCCGGCCCTACTCACCCCTCCCCTGCCAGCCACTCCTCGCCTTCCCCCCCCCGGGGCTCCTTAGGGCCCCAAGAGGAAGCAGTTGTTGGAGCTAAGCAGCCATCATGAGAAAGAATTGGCAAAACAGCTGGCTCAGTTCGAATTGGATCTGACTGAGAAGGAGGCTCAGCAGAAGCACCTCACTCAGGACTACGAGCATAGGCTTTCCAAGCAGAGGAAAGAACTGCAGGAGTGCAAGGCCAGGTACCGGCTCCTGGAGGCTCAGCAGGCTGAGGTGGTCAGCCAGTTCCAGGCCATGATGTAGTCCCACTGGAACAAGGCCCTCCAGCTCCTTGCCACCAGCGACATTTCTCTCCAGCCTTCACCCAAAGTCCTGCACCAGGAGGCTGAAGCAGACCCCAAGTCAGAATTTCTGCCCCCCCCCCTCCAACCCACACAAAAAGATCCTGAAAGGAGAGACTCTCTGCAGCAACACAAACGTTCATTGCACGTAATCGGCCCAAGGATCATAGTCTGAGGACCCGATTTAGTGCAATATTAAAAAATGCAAATAATTTTTCTGCAGACCACCAAAGTTTTCTCGTGGACCATCAGTGGTCCATGGACCACCAGTTGGTGACTGCTGCTGTAGAATGAAGAATCTCTAGCCTATTAGCCTATTCTGTTCCCAACTGACCTACAGACCTATTGAGTAGGTATTTTCCCCTTTCTACTACTACTGCTCTATTTCACCCATGCTTTGTCCTTCCTCTTTAAAGGAGGATGCTCTTCAATTCCTTTCAGAATATGAATAAAGCCAGCAGAAACTCATCCCACAGATCACCAATATCATTAGCTTTATCCCAATCCATGCCCTCCCACTTGAGTATCACTTGAAAGGAAAGGAGACAGCATGAATGAAGCTAGTGGGATGATTTAGCACTATTTGCAGATTCCCAATCTTAGATGGCATGGAGTGATTCTTCCCAATTAGTCTGATGCAGCGGTGAAATCCGCCCGGTTTGCCAAACTGGTAGCACCGGCGGCGGTAAGCTCTGTCCACCCACTGGGACGTCATTACATCTGGTTTTTTAACCTTCTGTGCATGTGCAGAAGAGGGGTGCATGCCCGCACGCTCCTGTGCGCTCCCTTTCCCGAACTGGTAGCAAAGATAAGTGGATTCATCACTGGTCTGATGCATGCCTTCCCCAAGGGGGGGGGCATTCCTTTTGGATGGCCCACCAGATCAGATGAGTACCTAATTTCAGTCCTCAGTCAAGCCTACTTCCCCAAGCAAAAGGGAAATGAATATGAAAACTGAGTAATCTATTACATTAATCTTCAACAGCATCTGCAAGTTGTCATGACATTCATGAGAATGATGGAAGCAACATTCAGAGAACTGTAAGTACCAGCCCTTTGAGATGAGCATGTTTTAAGGCCCACACAGCTATGCAAGATCAAGCAAGAATTATATTTCAATAAATTATGCAAATTTTGGAGTTAAATCCAGGATCTTGGAAACTGCAAGAGGAATGTCCAATCCTTATTTATAGTCAGTCAAGTTTCTAGAATGATATTAAATTTTTCCCTACATCTGGGCTGAGTTGCTGTTTGGATTCCCCTTCTGACTCTTCATTGTTTATGTCTACTTTCCCTTTCATTATTTTCCCCTCAGTTCTTACATCATACATAGAAAAGGGCCAGAGGATGTATCGAAATATGGTAATGCTGCTTAAGTCATTAACAATCTTCTCCCTTAGAGCCTATATTTATAGCAGGCCTTGTTGAGAGAGAGAGAGAGAAAGAGAGAGAGAGAAAGGAATAATTACTTTTAGAAATTATTATGGGATTCTAGTGACATTATTGCTGCCTCACTTTTTTTGCATAACATTTTTTAATGCCTAAATTGTTTCAATTCACTTGTGTTGTCTCACCTCAAATTTCAAAAAGTTTCCAAAACATTTGCCTGCATGTCTAATTTCACTTTGCTTCTACAAACCCTCCTCTTTGCAGGTCTTTTCCAATTATGTGACCCAGTTTCAGTACAGAGAATTCCTGCCATGCACACCAGTTTCCAATTTCCAGCTTTCCGTTTCGGGTTCACATGGCCTTGTCTCTCTTAGCCTTCCAGAGGGCTGTTATAACCTGTTTTTCCCCCCCAAGTATTAGAGCCAGGCAGGGATGAAATGCTCCCAGTTCAGACCGGATCAGGCAATCTGGTAGTGATTGTGGCAGGTGGTTCGGAGAACCGGTAGCAATGGCGGCGCAAGGCTCCGCCCACCTGCCCGGGTGTCATTACTTCCTGGTTTTAACCAGGAAGTAATGTGTTTTTTACCCTCTGTGCATGTGCAAAGGGTCTGCATGGCCCTTGCACTTCCGAACCGGTAAGGAAGATAAGTAGATTTCACCCCTGGAGCCAGGGCATTTGTGTCTTGGTTATTTGTTTCTTGTATTGACTATTTCAATTGGTTATGAATTTTTGTATTGTTTTTGTGTGGGCTGCTCACCACCACATTATGTATTTAAGATGGATAGCTGTATACATTTTCTAAATAAAAATAAATTCCAACACAAAGGGGCTTTTTTCAAGAGGCAACTTGACTTTCTGGGGATTTTTTTGAAGACATTTCGCTTCTCATCCAAGAAGTGAAATATCTTCAGAGCTGAAGAAGCTTCTTGGATGAGAAGCGAAACATCTTCAAAGAAAAACCAGAAAGTCCAGTTGCCTCTTGAAAAAAGCACCTTTGAGACAACCATGACCTGGATGACTGAGAATCTCCATAGACAATTCCAACACAAGAATATGACCATTGTAAACTCCAGCCTACATTCTAAACTGTTATCCCCGAATCCTCCTTGATCATGATTGCCCAAAAAATAAAATAAAAAAAAATATTTCTTGATGTTTTAAGAGAGATATTATTGAGATATTATTGGAATATGCTTAGCATAGTATAAAAAGAAACAGGGCTCCTTCTTAAGTAAACAATATCCCAATCAAGGAACTACCAACAAGAGAAACAAACTAGCAACAACCTAATCAAAGAAATATCAAGAACACTCCCACCAACACTGTCAGGGCAAGCCAATAGTATATAAAACAAAACAATCCCACTTCTTATAACACTGAGGATGCTATACTTAGTGATAATGAAATGTCTCCAAGAAAACCATCAAGTTCGGAGAGCACCAAGGACCCCCAGAATCCTTCTTTGTAAATAAAAGCTTATTTTAAAACAACCACAAAACAAATGACTCCTACACTCTTTCACTTTGCCTATAAAAACTTGGTCTCAGCTTCATCCCGGTGGCTTTTGCCCCCTCTCCCCAAAAATTAGAGTCCCAGGCCAAGGTAAGATTGCCCACGTCTTTGCTAAAGTCATACCTCTAGAGCAGTGGTGAAATCCAATTTTTTTTACTACCGGTTCTGTGGGCGTGGCTTGGTGGGCGTGGTGTGGCTTGGTGGGCGTGGCTTGGTGGGCGTGGCAGGGTAAGGATACTGCAAAATCTCCATTCCCACCCCACTCCAGGGGAAGGATATTGCAAAATCTCCATTCCCACCCCACTCTGGGGCCAGCCAGAGGTGATATTTACCGGTTCTCAGAACTACTCAAAATTTCCACTACCGGTTCTCCACAACCTATCAGAACCTGCTGGATTTCACCCCGCTCTCGAGCCCTAAAGCTCAAAATAAATCTTCATAAGAATTAGAAAAAAAAGATGCTCCCTTTTCCTTAATCCAGAAACAACATAAAACACTTATTTCCATGTATTTATTATTAAGGAAACTGAGCAACGGACATAAGACAGTGCACTCACCTGGATTTCCGCTTGCAATAAACGAGCAAGTTATCAAAAAGAAAAAATGTTCTCTCCTGGATGTTTCCAGCTGAGATTTTTAGTAAGTTTCCCTGAAGCAGAAGCTGGGTTGAAATGTCTGTCAGGTTGGAGCCCTAGAATACAAAAGAACTATTTCAGGATTCTATCTCATTACAGAACATATTATCAGAATTCTGGAGTGTCAATTTTAATCAAAGCCACCTTTCAACAGTAATGGCTGCTTAGAAATTATTTGACTAAATCTGTTGTTCATGTTCTTTTTTAAATATCATCTCTCAAAAAAATCAAATTATAAAAAGTAACTTAACTTTCTCTATCCTAATGCCTTCTGTTCAAGATATTTGCTAAGATTTGTTTTATTTGATACAAATTTCAACTATTCAGTAACCAGAATTTGCTAATCTACATAGATAGATATTTTTTTAAAAAACCTATAAAAAGCCACTAGCAAAAGAGCAATAACACATAAAGGCAAAGTAAAACCAGTTGTAAAATAAAACAGAGTAAAGATATAAAAACATTAAAATAGTTGTTTAAAAGCCTAAGAATAGAAAGGGCTTTACTTATCACCTCCCAGAAACAACAGATAAACTGGGATGTACAAAAAGGAGACAAATGCCACCAGTGCAGGGGGACAGACTTATTTTCATTGATGAAAAGAACATTGATGCTCATTGATGAACACTGATTGTGTCTCCCAAAATCTTTTCCATATACCATTACCGTACTGGACTCGAGATAAACTATTCCCAAGTCTTTTAGAGTTGTGAAAATTAGAACCAGCATATTGATTAGAAAAATGGATTGGCGTTGCAAGCAGCAAACCATTGTTACATTAAGTTTTCATTTGTCATCTCAGGTTAAGAGTTCAGCCAACTTGTTTTAAACTAAGAGAAGTCTCCAGGATATTTTGAAAGACAGTCTTGCATATACTGCTTTGCAACATTCCAAATTATAAGGGAGGGAAGTATCAGAGCTAAGTAATCCAATTTTATGTTTCTAACATATAGTATGATTTCCTATGCAAGAAAACACGCAGGTAATATATTTCAAATAACAAGAAATAATTCCTGGCCAGCAAATTACTCAATTAATTCAATTTATAAGAAACACAGAACAAAAAATAGAGAAAGTATAAAAAATATATTTCTTATTTTGCAATGTGTTTGTCAGGGTCTAACTTCCTTATCTGCAGTGCAAACCAGACTAAGGAAGTATATTATATTAATCTGACCTACTGATGTCTTCCTAATAAAAAAAGACAAAAAATTAGTCCAGAATTGTGAAACACATACCATCAGCAAAATCTTTTCTTATATATTTTTATGCACCCACGCTAACAGAAGTTGCATACTACCCCAAAAGTGGGGTAGTGGCTGGGTAGGTAAACTACAAGCAATTTTGCAGATTTAATAAAGTACGATTAGTATTAGTGGTAAAGCGAAGGAACATCAGCATCAACAGGAAACATTCATATAAGTGCGCAAAAAAGATGCAGCTTAGAGAGACTAGCTTTCTTCAAATCATTTGCTGAATTGGTATCAACTGTGAAACAGAGATTTAGATCAGGAACTTCCTGGCTCACAGTTCAGTCTCATAGGTACATTACTTACTATTATGACACATTCTCAACTCTATTTAGAAGAACCCTCTAGTTTTGAGATCAGGATTCCGTAACATTTATTTGAAATAAATTAGGCTGTATCTATGTGTGACACAAGAATGATTCTGAATTGAGTAGGCCTGTTCGATCCACCTATCAACTTTTTTTATAGTCTATGTCATATAGTTCAGATAAGTGTGTAAAATATTTCCAGTTCTTAAAGATCGGTTTTTCCCAAACCACAATCTTCCAGATGTGTTCAATAAACAATGAGGATTTAGTCTAACAAACCAGTTGAGGAAAGCTATTTTAAAGGGTATAATTTTCATATCTTGTTTGAAATTCATGGATCTGTATCCATGCTTAGTTATACAGTTATCCAGTAAATTCAAAGACTGAAAGTTGATTATAATTGGCAAGCAAGGTTACAGAAAATGTGTTTGGCCATCACAGGCTGCACGCAACCCATATAAGCAATTTATTTCTGTCCCTCTGCTCCCCAAGGAACCACCACTGAAACTTGGCAATACAATAGGGAAATATTGGTGGTAAAATTTCAGCCTGTTTTCTAAAGTTTTAATTAGTTTTACCAATAGAAATGGAAATTATTTTCATATGAAAAACTTGTACTCTCAACTCATCCTAACATTAAACCCCACCAAAACATGCACTGATGTAACCCAATACACTGAAAAAATCAAAAACTAATTAAACATTCAGATCATCAGGTGTATAGCACATATAGCCTTAATGATGGAAAATAGAAAGTACTCCATTAGAGGAGAAAGTAAAGTAAGTATTAAAAAAGGACTATGAAGATCAAATGTAAGAATAATTCTGATATCCATGTATTGTTGCAGCTCGCTCTCAGTATTGAATTTTCTTTTTTAAAAGTACAATATTTTTAGGGATTTTCCTTCTATATTTCTTCTGAGGAATATAGAAGAAACATCCCTTCTGGGTATATTCCTTTCTGGCCACAAAAAGTATATTCAATTAAGATCAGTTTCTAATATAGACAAGCTTTTAGAAATATATGATGTTACTTTTTGAATTCTCTATGCAATGGAATAAATCAGCAAGAAGCTTTCGTTTGTCTAAAAACCCTGATAAACATATCAGAAATTCTTTTAATTCTCAGAATCTTTGTTTGCTCCATTTAAATCCTCATAGCAACACTTAGCCAATCCTAGTTGTTTCCTTATTATTACTGCTGTTAATCCACTACTATCCTAGCCAATCCCATTCGTTTTCTTATTATTTCTGTTGTTAATCCACTGCTATCCTGGATTGATTTATTATTTTATTTATTAAATTTGTTTGCTGTCCATTTCATCGTAAGGTGCCCCTTGACAGCTTACAATGTTAAAAAAATGGATTTAGGTTGGCAAAGTAGTTACCAAGGCTTCAAAGCTAACCCTCAATTCAGAATAGATTTATATTTGTGCTCAGACACTGAGCATTCTATCTGAGCTCTGTTGACCAACTTGCTATCCAAAAAAATAACAATAAAAATTACATAGCTGGCTATCTACATCATCCACATGGCTCCAGTTGGATGCCAAAAAAGAAGTCTGAAGGAGAAAATGAACAAGTCAAAACAAAACAATCTCAAAAAACACTTTCAACATGAGGAAGTTTATATGACTTCTAACAGATGTGTCCAGCAAAAGAATTTCGGCTGGTTACCATCAGCCTCTCAAACACAGGATGCTCCAGACACTAATAAGGCCAGGAAGTTATTTAGCAAATTCTATTCTAGACAGTAGAATAAAAAACACATCTGCTCACTGGAAAGCTCTCCTCCTGCTTAATCAGTGGCCTCTGTCAAATTCTTATGCCTATCAGACACTCGTAGAAATTATTACTGGATTAATTTTGTCCAATTAAAAAAAATCATACTCAATTCATCAAATGAATTTTAACCAGCTCAATTACAGACCAGTTACCTATCCCTGGTTTAGAGTTATACCTCATCAAGGCTTTATAATAGCTAAGCAAATCCTGCCTGCCTGCCTTCTTGCCTTATCATTTAGATAAGTAACATTCGAAGTCCAAATCAATCAGCACCTCCACCATCTTATTCTGCATCAAGTATTACCTGAATAATACAATGAATAGATCTTTCCTCAACTACTTGCCAACAGCAGTAATTATATGTTGCAGTGGTGGGTTTCAAAATTTTTTACTACCAGTTCTGTGGGCGTGGCTTGGTGGGCATGGCGTGGCTTGGTGGGCATGGCAGGGGAAGGATACTGTAAAATCTCCATTCCCACCCCACCCCAGGGGAAGGTTACTGCAAAATCCCCATTTCCTCCCGATCAGCTGGGACTTGGGAGGCAGAGAATAGATGGGGGTGGGGCCAGTCAGAATTTTTACTACTGGTTCTCCGAATTACTCAAAATTTCCACTACCGGTTCTCCAGAACTGGTCACAACCTGCTGAATACCACCTCTGCTATGTTGAATTTGTTTCGATGCAAAGTTCTCACTCGGGGCATAAATGATCATATTTTGGGTACATTAGGTGAAAACTTTGCTCTTTGAGAACTTTCTAATGCTGGGAACAGTGAAAGAAAAGAGAAGAAGGGGGGCAACCAGCAGGAAGGTGCGTGGACTTAGTTACAATGACAATAGGTGCACCTCTGGAAGATCTAAAAGGCCAGATTAGGGATAGACTGTCATAGAAAAAAAAAATATGTATCTGTGTGATCACTAAGAGTTGATACTAATCAATCAATCAATCTACCAGTCACATAGTAAGCTACAGTTGCAGGACTTTTTATTAAGACTATATTTAACATATTATTTCATGTGAGCTTCACACCCACTCACTGCAGAAAGCAGACAGGTATAACGTTTTGTGAGCACATTTTCTCATCATTTTCCAAAAAGTCCTGCTGGTATGAGGTAAAAGCTATCTAATTATTAAAATGTAATTCTTCCTGTATATTTCCATTGAAAGCTGTAATCATGACACGAAACTGCAGTACTGCAGCCAGTAATGTTTTCAGCCACGTTGCACTGTATGACTTTATGTCCATGGCCGGGAATGAAAGGAGAGTTGGTGAGCCCAAAGGTTATAAGGCATGGTAAGGCAAAAGTATGGTACATATTGTTCAATGGGCAAAATGGATTAAGAGTGCATTTAAAGGTAAGACTGTCCATGAAACCAGCTATAGAGCTCTGCATTCATGCCTCCCTAAGCCCCAATAATTATGAAACTGAAGTTTTGCCATAGAAGAAAATTGGCTTGGCTGCTCAAAGAAGACAATATGAATAGAATCAAAAGAAAATTTGGAAGGGTTTTTTTTTTTCTTGTTCCATTTAATGCTTACAAGTATCTTATGAAGATGTTTTATTGTAATAAGATTTATTTTGTATGTTAAATAACTTGGATAGAATCCCTTGCTTTCAAAAATAATACATTTATAGATCTAGAAATAATATTTAAAAATATCTGTTAAAATTCCAAATCTTTCCAGTTCTTTTGCTTATAAATTTGCATACATTATTGCATCATAAAAGAGAACAAAAATCTGTACACCAATGTATGTTTTTGAATATAATTTGCAAAAATCTGATATTGTACTATGTATCCCAGTTCTTCCTTCCTTCCTTCCTTCCTTCCTTCCTTCCTTCCTTCCTTCCTTCCTTCCTTCCTTCCTTTCCTTCCTTCCTTGCTAGTTATCTATCTATCTATCTATCTATCTATCTATCTATCTATCTATCTATCATCCTTGATTTACAATCAGTTACTTAGCAACTGTTCAAAGTTACAATGGACCCACCAAAATGTACTTTCAACCCAGAGTATGATGTTTTTGCTGGAAACCAGCATTTTCTTCTGGTTTTCAGAAGAAATCACCCCATAGCAAACAACAGGTTCACTTAAGGATCACTGAGTTTGCTTAATGACCACTTTAAAAAAAATTGAAAAATGGGCCGGGTCAGTGTCATGACTTACAACCATAATGGGCAAGCTCCTGTAGCTTGTAAGTACTGTACAGCATGTTCACTTTATCTCTTTTTCATTTCATACATTAATTCATGAATTAACATAACTGTTAAAAGAAAGTAAGACAGAGAAACAAAATAATAAGGTAACTAACGAATGGCTAGCAAGTTAAATTTGTTCCTTTACTTATAGGTAATTCTACTTGATGACCAAAAGCTTAAAATGAAGCTATTACCCACTTTCCACCATACCTCCCATCCTTCAATGTGAGACTGCAATTGCTCAAGAGCTTCCAGCTTCTCCATTTGCCTTTTGGTCTCATTGATATTGCTGCACACTGTTTTCATTGCCTGTAATGCATTCAATACTGCTTGATAATCTGGGTGTTTAGTGGGTGTCCTCTTGGCTAATTCCTGGAAGAAAGTTGTAAAAAAGAAAAGGGAAAACAGAAATAAGTTATAGAAGTTATAAGACAAACCAATTTTCTATTACGATTAAGACAGAATACAATTACTGAAAAACACAACGGCAAATAGATGTTTCTAACTGAAAGATATCGAGTTCAAGAATTATATTAATTGATAACTTAAGCTTAGTTATCTGAATCCTGGGTGTAAATCTTTCCATTTTCCCTTTGTTTTCTTGGTTGGTTTCTTTGTTTTCTATATATGCTATTGCATATGTAGCAATAGCACTTAGACTTATATACCGCTTCACAGTGCTTTACAGCCCTTTCTAAGCAGTTTAGAGTCATCATATTGCCCCCAACAATCTGTATCCTCATTTTACCAACCTCGGAAGGATGGAAGGCTGAGTCAACCTTGAGCCGGTGAGATTTGAACTGCCGAACTGCCAGCAGTCAGCAGAAGTAGCCTGCAATACTGCATTTTAACCACTGTGCCACTATGGCTCATTTATACAGATAGTCCTCAGCTTACAACAGTTCATTTAAAGTTCAAAGTTACAACAACCCTAAAAACAATGACTTATAATCATTTTTCACACTTACGACCATTATGGCATCCCCATGGTCACATGATCAAAATTCAGATGCTTGGCAACTGGCTCATATTTATGACGGTTGCAGTGTCCTGGGATTATGTGATCACCTTTTGCAACCTTCTGACAAGCAAAGGTGATTGGGAAGCCAGATTCATTTACCAACCATGTTAATAACTTAACAACTGCAGTGATTCACTTAACAACTGTGGCAACAAAGATCATAAAATGGGGCAAAACTCACTTAACAAATATCTCACTTAGCAACAAAAAATTTGGACTCAATTGTGATTATAAATCAAGGACTACCTGTAGTATTCTCAGACGTTTTCACCAACCAAGTTCAAAAACATCAATACTTTTTCTACCCTAGTACATCATACTCCAATTTCTGCTCCTCTAAAGCGTCACAAACCATTTGCTGCATTATTCTGATCTTTGTTTTACATCATGGGCATCTGAATATCTTTCCCATGGGCTCCATTACTCTTCTCCCAAGTGCTAGCCTGTGGCATACTTCTTAACTTCAAGTTCCTTTACTGTTAAGAGATGATCGTAAAACAAAAGCTATCCATCACTTCAACATCTTCACTGTAAATTCTCAAGCACGTTGCTGTAGCCACTTAGTCTCATTGATGTTTATTATTAGAGCATGTTTCAACTATTTCATTCACATTTACTGATTATCTGAATTAGAGTAGAAAACTGGAAAAGCCTTATTGGTTAGATTGCATCTCAACTAGGCCTGGATCTTCCTGGGATTCTGAAATGTTATTGTCAAATAGATTAGGCAGTAGTGGTGAGATAGACTTAAAACAGGTCTATGTGTATGTATGTATGTATTTATGTGTATGTAAGTGTGTATATGTATGTATGTATTTATATTGTGTACGTACACACACACACACACACAAGTAGTTCTCACTTACTAACTACTCATTCAGTAACTGTTTGAAGTTACAATCATGCTAAAGGATACTTACTGTATGTGCAGCCCTCAAAGTTGCAGCATTCCTATCATCATATGATCATGATTCACATACTTGGCAACTGATGTGCATTTATGATGGTTGCAGTGTCCCATGGTCACACAATTGCCATTAGTGACCTTCACATCCGGCTTCCAACAAGCAAAATTAATGGAAAACCTAGCAGGAAATCTCAAGACATGATATGTGATGCACTTAATGACCCACAGTGAGTCACTTAGTGACCGTAGCTGAAATTGATGTCGTAAGTCAGCAGGGTTAAAGAATAGAATAGAATAGAATAGAATAGAATAGAATAGAATAGAATAGAATAGAATAGAATAGAATAGAATAGAATAGAATAGAATAGAATAGAATAGAATAGAATAGAATAGAATAGAATAGAATAGAATTTATTGCCCAAGTGTGATTGGACACACAAGGAATTTGTCTTTGATGCATAAGCTCTCAGTATACATAAAAGAAAAGATACGTTCATCAAGAATCATAAGATACAACACTTAGTGAAAGTCATAGGATACTAAATAAGCAATCAAATTATACTAGGAAGCTAAATAAAACAATATAAATCGTAAAGATACAAGCAGCAAGGTTATAGTCATAAGTGGAGGAGATAGGTAATAGAAGGATGAGAAGAGTAATAATAATACAGTCTTAGTAAGTAGTTTGACAGTGTTGTGGGAATTAGTTGTTTAGCAGAGTGATGGCATTTGGGGAAAAGCTGTTCTTGTGTGCAGTGCTCTATAGCATCGTTTTGAGGGTAGAAGTTGAAACAATTTATGTCCAGGATGTGAGGGGTCTGTATATCATATCTACATGAGGGGTCTGTACATCATGTCATGTCTTAATGACTGAGTTACTGGTTTCTATTGTGCTCAGTAAGTGAGGACTACCTGTAGAGGCATGTCAGTTTTTCAAAAGGATCCTTTTCTGATTATTATCTCAGGTGCTCTCCCCTTTAAAATGCAAAATGCAACTATCATGATTCATTAATAGGGATTGCTCTTGCCCTTCTGAGCAAATAGTGAACCGAGTAACTTTCCTTTCTTCTTTTCTTTCTCACCTTAAATGACTGAGTGAACTCTCCTTGAATATTTCTCAAGTGATCATTAATCTTTTGTAAATTGCAAAAAAACAATGGCTAGTAACAGACATGCCAAGTTGAATTACTTTTTTCATACCTAAAACGGTAACAAAAATGTTCAACTCCACTTTTCTACACACCGAGCCAAATTCTACTCACACTTTAAATACAATCAGCAACAGACTGAGAGGTTGTGCAGGTTGAACTTGAGCTAAGCCTGCCAAATCATAGAAGAGATATCACAATCCATCAACACAACAGATGTACACTACTTTGCATGTGACTATCCTTCTGTCTTTACAGCGTATATGACATGTTTAGTTTGGATTGAGCAAGCATCCAAGCTGCCCTTAGTTCCTTCATTTAATATTGATGAAACTGATATTCTTGCTATTTTTCAAGAATCCAGAAGTACCAGAATCTGTTAGATAGCATTCTAGCAAAAGCTATCCCCTCTTGAGCCTTTAATTAAATTCTTCCTCTTAAGCTTATAATAGGAACACTGAAGGCCTGAAGTTATCTTCCCTCCCCCACCCCATCTTGACAGACAGACTTTGCCTTTACATCCACAAAATAAATCCAGCACTTCAAAATTAGGTATTGTGTGATATCATTTCTAAGTCTGTTTCTAAGTACAGAGTTCCAGCTTGAATACAAATTTGGTTTAAGGACAAAGTTAGGGAACAGAATTGGGATTTTCATCCATTCCATTCTTGTTGTATCCTTAAATCAACCCTCAGCTGTGCTGTAAGACCCCATCTTGTGCCAGAGAAAGAGTCAACTATCATTCCAATCAACTCCTATACAAGGAACGAAGCCCCTCTGGTGCAAATGACTTTTGACTTGGTTAAAGAGAAAGGCTTGTTAGTACAAGAAATAAGTACTGTGCAGTGAAGAAGGCAAATGCAGGGAAATAAGCAGCATGAGAAAGGCATTGGGAACAAAATGCACGAAGGACTTCAGTCTGAGCAAGCATTCTTGGGGAAAAGTTCAGCTTCATATTATAGTTTCTGGGGCAAGAGATCCAAAAACAGGCTGCTTAGGGATTAAGAGAAATTCGGGAGGAGGGGGCAAGGAATAATGTGATAAAGAAATGCTGAATCTGATATTAAAACAAGCAGTAAAGGAAAATATTTTGTTTCTAAACTCTAACCCCGTTACCAGGTTGAACACTGAACTACCGTAATTGTGCCACCTATCTGCAGTGGCCTGAGAGTTAGAAGTGTTTTAAATACAGAGGGAACTAACACAATTGAAATATTAGCATTCACTATTGAATGAATACCATAGAAGAGACCTTTTTAATGTATTTTAATTTCTCACGTAAACAAATAGGAAATAATTCACTCACACAGTCTAACATGCATAGAAAAAGCAACGGTTCTTCTTACAGTCTTTGTATTTTCGGCCTGTTGGCCAAAAAGCAAGAAAGATTGTGGAAATTCTGTAGAGATTCTCAGTCATCTAGGTCATGGCTGTCCCAAAGGTGCTTTTTCAGGAGGCAACTGGACTTCCTTGTTTTTTTCTTATGAAGACATTTCTCTTCTCATCCAAGAAGCTTCTTCAGCTCTGACAGGATAGTGGGAATCCTTCCATTCCCCACTTCCATTCCCTACTATCCTGTCAAAGCTGAGAAAGCTTCTTGGATGAGAAGCAAAACGTCTTCAAAGGGAAAAAAAACAAACAAGGAAGTCCAGTTGCCTCCTGAAAAAGCACCTTCGGGACAAGAAAAATTGTGGCTCTTTGCATCATTCTATTCATACTTGTTCTATACAGGTAGTCCTTGATTTAGGACCACAATTGAACCCAAAATTATTGTTACTATGTGAAACATTTGTTAAGTAAACTTTGCCCCATTTAAAAACCTTTTTTTTTTTGCCACAGTTCTTAATTGAATAACTGCAGTTGTTAAATTAGTAACATGGTTGTTAATAGAAACTGGTTTCCCCACTGAAAATTGCTTGTCAGAAGGTCACGAGGAGATCACATGACCCTGGAACATGGCAACCATCATAAATATAAGCATCTGAATTTTGATTATGTCACCATGGTGATGCTACAACGGTTGTAAGTGTGAAAAACAGTCACAATTCACTGTTTTTAGTGATGTAACTTTGAACAGTCACTAAATGAACTGTTGTAAGTTGAGAACTATGTGTATATGCATGAACAATGCAGTACAACAGAAGCTGAAAATTTGTAGGTGTCTTTTGTAAATTGAGGTAGACCTCAATTTACAAACATTCATTTAGCACCCTTTAGAAATTACAGAGGCACTGAAAAAAGTACTTTTTTTTGCACCAGTTCTCATACATATAACTCATGCAGTACAGGGGTGGATTCTACTTACCTTTACTGCTGGTTTGTAATGGGGCTGTGCACACGCGCTTCACGCACCTGCTCTTCTGCACATGTGCAGAGCGTTTTGATGATGTCGGGGTCAGTGGGTGGAGTCTCCCGCCGGTTTTACTACCGATTCTATAGAACTGGTGTGAACCGGGGGCAACCCACAACTGATGCAGCATCCCCACAGTCACATGATCAAAATTCAGGTGCTTGGCAACTGGCATGTATCTAGGACAGTTGCAGTGTCATGTGATTACCATTTGTGACTTTCCCACAAGCAAAGATTTATCAATAAGGGAAGCCGGATTTATTGATGAGCATGGATTCATTTAAGAACCGTGGCCACAAAGCTTGCAACGTTGGGCACAACTCATTCAACAACTGCCTTATTTAGCAATGGAAATTCTGGTCCCGATTATGGTTGTAAGCTGAAGACTTCCTATATATCTCAGTTATAGAATCTTAAGCTTATTTTTACCAAACAAAGGAACTGCCACTTTCGAAGCCCATGAATTATCCCATTTCATCTAATCTGCTACTAATGCCAGCAGCATCCTTTAAAAAAAAAAAGCAAATAGCAAAATACAATATAACCTACAATATTATGAAAAAAGCAAGGCAAGCATGCAAAAGGAAGGATCAAACACAGCACTTCTTAGAAGAAAGGATGTTGTTATGTTGAAACTTGCATTGTTTTTATATGATTATCTTGTTGCCACCCACTGACTTTTTCTGCAGCATGCCAATAATCTTTATTTACTCACTCTGAGAGCAGAGCACGTTTTTTTCTGCAAAAAAAACCCTACTAATATCCATATAAAATTATTCTCTTCCTCCCTGCTCCTTGCCTTTGTGCCAGTACATTGCGGTACTGCACAATACAAACCTGTTTTCCATTGGATCATGCTACTTCTCCCAAATTATACAACAAATAAGCCAACATTATTTTATTACAGTGAAATAATTATTCTTTTGCAGAAGTGAAAGCACGTAGCTGTCAATTTTCCTACAGAGCTTTAAGCTTGGTGAGGCTGATATTTTAGCACCTTAACATCTAGCTAATTAGCACCATCTTGTCTTTTTTATATAATCCCAGGAAAAGATAAAAGGCACTTGGCCAGATTTCCATCACAATGCTTATCTCTACTGATTTCTGACACCTACCATCATGAAGGGTGGCAAGTATTATGCTGTTTTGCATTTTCTTTCAAGTAAATCTGGAGTCTGGTAACTCAGGTTTTTGCCTCTAGGTGATCCTTTCTTAGGAATAGAGGAAACTTTCTGCCAAGACTACAGCCTCTAATTATCAAATAAATGCCCTTTCAAGTGGTTCATACAGCTGGCAGGCATGGAAACCAAAATAACACAGCCTTGAGCTGCAGCCAGATACCTGAAAAGCTAAAATGCAAATACATGACAGCAACTGTCCATAATCCTTTGGCCAAACAACCATCAGTCTGTTGATTCCAAGGATGTGTTGTGTTACTATGACCTACATATCCCATTAAGTTAGGGGACAAGAAAGCAGAGAAGAAATGCTACTAATCTCCACCCTGAGGATGAGATTTATGTGTAACCTCACTGCTTCCAACTCACTCTAATCCCTCATTTTATTCACAGAATTTGTCCTCTCTGAGTGGAATATATTAATTCAGAGGCTGAACCATGTAGCAACTGCCTCACTGCTGAACTCCAGAGTTAAAAGTACCGTTGTCTTACAGCACTAAGTATAAATGAAACCATATGCTAGAAAAACATTGAGTAAATAGCTTAAATACATGGGGTGTATAATGTTACTATAAATTCCCCAACCAGCAACTTTACTAATACCAAACTTTTTTTAAAACATTTATTGCAATTCAAAATATGCTTAATGTCTAAGAATTGACTCAGGCATTATACCGAACACAAATTAAGTTTCTTCTTCTTCCCCTCCTCTAATACTGTAATCAAAGGCACAGAATGAATTATACCAGCCAAAACTCACATTGGTGACATTCACATGTGACCATGCCATCTTGCAATGATCTTGTTCAACCCCAGATGACACAGTTGATACATCATCATCATCATCATCATCATCAGATTTGGTGCAGGGTGTTTTATTAAAATGATGATTCCTTATAAGGATTTCAGCCACAAAGTTTACCTTAACATTCAGCTGTACCCATTTCTTGCAGTTGTTTAGAAGACAATGATTTTGATTATTTCTTTAGAGAATACAAGTTTGAAGAAAATAAATTTTAAAAGAACTTCAATATAAATTTAAATGCTGTTTCCCCTCAATCTTCATATAATCGTATATACAATTTTATATAATCATATTACAAATATATCTATCCCCTAAATCTATTTCTTTCTCCTCTCTGATTTCCATCTCTTTTTTTCTATTATTTCCCTGAATTCACGTTCCATTTGATCTTTCCTCTTCTTTGACATTTATGCCACCTGTCCTGAAGATCTTTTCCCTAATGTGATAATATAATGTTCCTCCTCAATGAGACAGTCACATTCATAATCAAAAAGGGAAAAAAAATCATTGAGATGAAAGATGCCAAAACAGATTTGCTTCAAAGCTGCATATGCTCATGTTTAAGTAAAAAAGCAAAGGTGGATATAACTACTACAACTCAACTAAAAATTTGAGGTATTTTATCTACGTGACAAAGTCCATAATCAGTTCACCTGTATGGCTCTTTCAAGTGCTGCTCAAGTCCTCTTAAAGTGCATTTCAAAAACCCTGCAGCTCTTTCTCTCTCTCTTTGGTTCTTAATTCTTAAACTGGAGCCAAAATACTACTTTTAACAAGCTAAATACTATTTTTTTCAAAATACTATCTTTTAACAAGCTTCAAGATAGAGAACACTCCTGGTTAGAGATTAAAAATGGAAGTTGGAAATAAAAGGATATTAAAGAAGAGTAGAAAATAAGTTAAGATAGAGATGTAAACAATATGTTGATTGTTATTATTATGACTATTAGGATTATTATGCTTAATATTATTATAATATTTTTATTAGAAGATACGTTAAGAGGGAAAAATGAATAGGTTTACTATGTTCAATATTACAACTGTAAGATCTGAGAACTAATATCAATGTAATGAATGCTGTCGTAAATCTTGATGGTTATTGCAGAGAAATTTGTACTCAGACGACACACTGTTTAAGGGAAGATGGAATGTTTATATTAAAAAATAAAAATTAATTTTAAAAAATAGATAGAGGACGGTCCTTTACAAAGAATGCCACAATGCCATCCTGCAATCTATGTACGCTGATGTGTTCAGGAATGCTCCTTTTTAACATAATAATAGTTTTCAAGATCTGAATCAGAGTATTGAAAACTGGAGGATAGGAATAATTCTGCTACCAATTAAGTAAAGGTAAAGGTTTCCCCTGTCCTGTCATGTCCAACTCTAGGGGGAGATGTCATCTCTTTTTCCTAGCTGAGGGAGCCAATGAGGGAGTTGTCTAAAGACATTTATCACCATTGATGTAAGATGAAAAGAATATAAAATTTGTTAACATAACATCCATGGTGACTTTAGTCTACATCAGTGGTGGGTTGTTCCTGGTTCGGTCCAGTTCTATAGAACCGGTAGTAAAACTGGCAGGAGGCTCCACCCACCCGCCATGACATCATCATGGGTGATCTGTGCATGCACGATCCCATTGCGAACCGGTAGTAAAGGTAAGTAGAACCCACCCCTGCTCTACATGTAACTGGATGCAGCAGTAATCATACAATAGAACAGTGATGGCTAACCTTTTTGCCATTGTGTGCCAAAAGCGGGAGGGAGCGCAGAGGGGTGTCGCACGTGCCCACACCCATAATTCTATGTGCCCTGACCTCCAGTGCATGTGCGCGTGACTCCTCTTCCCCCGCCTTTTGGCACATGATGGCACGGTGGGCCAGGACCGGAAGTCGGCAAAGGGGCCATTTCCGCCCTCCAGAGGGCCTCCGTGGGGGTGGGGAAGGCTGTTTTCGCCCTCCCCAGGCTCCTAAAAAGCCTCTGGAGCCTGGGGAGAATGAAAAATGGGCCTTCCCCACTCCCCCCAGAGGCCCTCTGGAGGTCAGAAACAGCCTGTTTCCTGTCTTCTGGTGGGCCCAGAAGACCCGAAAATCAGCTGGCCACTGCACATATGCGTGCTGGAGCTGAGCTCGCGTGCCCATCAATATGACTCCACGTGCCATCTGTGGCACGTGTGCCATAGGTTCGCCATCACAGCAATAGAAGATGCCTTATTTGCTACCTAACATAATTAATTTGCTAAGAAAAAGAAACAACATCTATTCTAGAAGTCATCTGGAAGTTGAGCCATAGCAACTGGACTTCTTTTCTTGTTGGTTCAAAAAGTTTCACAGCTTATCCAAGTTGCATCCTCAGTCAATTCTAGAATCTCTCTTCTTGATGCACTTGAGATAGTATCCACTATCGGCAGCCTAAGTTGTTCAGCTTCCATTATTTGAGATTTGGGGTTAAGGCCCTGACTTGTCCTTTAGAAAGGTGGAAGAGCTGCGTGAGCAGATTCAAGAGGCAGGGTCATAGATTAATAACTGCAGTAGGAGTATAAATGTGGGCAAGACTTGAATTAAGAATAAGTAATAATTAATCAATATAATTATTATTTTTTCTTCCACCATAGTAAAAATTACAATTTGGCAGCAACTAATTGTATTCACACAATTTGCTTAAGCAGATCAGTTCAGGATTTATTTTGCACAGCATAAGAAGCATGGTCAGCTATAACTTTAATTATGTATATTTTTTGACTTAACAAGTTACCTAATTCGTGTTAGCATGAACATAATGTGTTTGGTTATCGTTATGTGTACTGTATGAATCCAGGTAATGGGAAAACTTAACAAGGCTAAATAGGTTGTGTGAAAACAGCTCTAGGGAGTACCAATTCTGCTCTTCTGCT
This sequence comes from Pantherophis guttatus, assembly GCF_059756535.1. Classification (NCBI taxonomy): domain Eukaryota; kingdom Metazoa; phylum Chordata; class Lepidosauria; order Squamata; family Colubridae; genus Pantherophis; species Pantherophis guttatus. The sequence continues at coordinate 24,228,542 of NC_142065.1, read as the reverse complement.
TTTTGTCAATTCTACACCGTCTCATAAATACAACTGAAAGCCAACCAAGCAATCCACATCAATGTGGATGCTTAAGGAAGTGAAATATGGAGTCTGGAATGAATTCTGGGCACTTTTATCAAATCCCAACTTCCTTGGCCTGTTTATCTTATTCTAGAGGCTTTGAGAAGACTCCCAAGTGTCACCCATAATCCCAGAGCAAATCCATGGAATAAACATGCCCTCCCTTCCTGCTTAGCCTTGACCCAATGATTATTTTGGGCCTCTTGCAAAAATTCAAGCAAAAAACAAACTAATTTTTAAGAGTCTGACTCATAGACTTAGGTATGTAAAAAGGGATTAAGATTTTTGGACTTTTGAAGCATTGCCCTATCTCAAGTATCTCAAGTTATTAGCACTAAGACATATATTTTCACGAAAAGGTCAGTCCTGTTCTCTATTTGCAAAGGCATGTTTGCACATCTCTCTTGTATACTTATCCCCATTCTGACCTTGTCCACCAATTCAAATTCACACAATATTGCTGGACTACACATTTGTAGCTTTCTATATGACGGCCCAAACTTTCATAATTAAGTTTTGTATCAGATAAATCTTTCTCCTTGTATATCATAATGCTTTCTTCCTTTACTCTGTTGGCATACTGTATGTGCATTTATTTACACAAGACAATGTTTGTAAATATTGTCTTACAAATATTGTAATTTGACAATATTTGTAAGACAATATTTGATGTTGTTTGAAAATAACCATGGGTTTATCATTTTTAATAGTTTATATATTGATTTTATGGATTGATTTTATTATTTTATTACTGTTTTGTCTCAGCTGTTATAAGCCCGGTAGTATCAGAAAAGTAGATGGAATATACAATAGACAAATAGATAAATGAAATAAATAGGCAGTACACAATCTTGCCTCCCCAAATTCATGATATAATTTCAAATGAATGAATGGGGAAAGGACAGAATACATAAACTAAAACCAATCCTTTAAATTTTTATTCCTAAGAATCTACTCTGATAATACTGCTTTTTAAAATGAAAACGTTTCTATTATTCGGAGTGGTACTTTCTAATTAAACATGTAACATTGCCATTTAAACTTACTATGATATATTTTTACATTGTGGAGTATTGGAGTATACATATATATGATTCAAATTCAGTTCAAAACAACAACTCCACAATGCCTCAAATCATTCATTGTAAAATAATCAGGAATGAAACAGCTAAATGATATGTTACCTGGGTGAATCAATTTGTAGTAAGCCATAAAAATCGTTCTTATTGTATTCAAGTTTTATGAATAGCCTGTAAGCAGGTAAGTGGAACTTTTCATGCAATGAAGAAAACTGAAAAACTGCAGGAAAAAGAATTCAAGAAAATAACTATCAGGACAAAGTCTTCATTTGGTGTTACCTTGAGGAGAAGCGGGTATTTGCAAATCCTCTGTATTGGAGTTAGGAGATAACCTTCAAGTGGAATGTCTGTAGTCTTTCTACCTCCCAAAAGCATGCAACTCTGCAACCAGAAAAGAATAAGAACATTGCATTTCACTCACAACGTCTCAAGGTATCATGGTAATGAATAACATTTTGTAGAGCTGTTTATCTGTAGAGCCTTATACGATGATGGACTAAGAAAATATATCAAAATACATTTAATGCAGAGAGAAAAAGAATATTTTATTTATTAAAATGTATAGTTTGCGTTTCTTTAATCGGACTCAAGGTTACATACATAGCAACGCTTCCCAACTTTTCTGGCTCTGCGGACTGGCAGTGGTTGGGGGAGCAGAGAGAAGAGATGCATGCACCCACCCATTGCACAAATGGAGCATTACATGCTTGCATGCCAATTGTGCAGACTAGTTCCCAATGGGCCACAGACCAGTACCGGGCTGCAGACCAAAGGTTGGGGACCTCTGATGTACAGGGTGTCAGGGTTCCAAGTAATACCCTCAACCGAATAAGACTCTGAGGCAGGCATTCCCTCAAAGTTCCATTTTATTAGGGATGTCATATTGGCACATCTGGGAAAACCTGAATCTGAAAGCCTGCAGGTTTTCCCCACCCAAAGGAAAGTCAAAATTCTTTCCCCTGCACCCACATGTCCATCACATGGTCCAATCAATCCACTGTCCCAACTGGAGATGTTTCCCAATCACGCCTCTCCAGGTGCAGGCTGAATTGCCAGAGGAAAGGATGTTGTGGCTATATATCTCTACCCACTCCATGCAACCCCGCTCCCATTTTCCCACAGCAGGCCTGTGCACTAAATGTGGCAGCCCTGAAGATCCAAAGAGAAAGATGGCCTCCAGGGCTAACACAGGGTTCCCAGAAAATCTCCCGACCAAGCACTGCCCAAGGCTGTGGCTTCATAAGCCTTGGTATTGCAATTCAACACAGTTTTCACTAACAATTCTAAAGTCAACATAGTACAACACAAAAACATCTGGATAGCCATGTGTATTTTATCCAAATAGCCATCCCATTCACAGATAAAATGTACAGCTGAGCTGGAATGCATATTTTTAGGAATGAAATATTCCAACATTTGGGTTCTTAGCCAACATGATGGCATCTGCATATAAATACATCCATATATTTCCATTTTGAATCAATATAGACTTAGAAGACTTAGACTTAGAATAATTATACTGTCACTTTGAATGTACACTAATCGGCAAACATTAAAGTGAAATTTCATTGTATACAGCTCTCAAAGGGTTACCACCTCCAATATATCCAACATAAACATATATATACATATACATATACATATGCATATGCATACGCATATATACATATATACATACATACAGATGTGTGTGTGTGTGTGTGTGTGTGTGTGTGTGTGTGTGTGTGTGTGTGTGTGTACAGTTAATATTTCGGGTTTTTTCCGTGTAATTGTGAACATATCCCTAAAAGGGTAGAAGCGACGTTTCGACAGAATCTCATCTGCCATCATCAGGCTTACATGAGGGGTCTTTTGCAGTAACTGCCATTACTATTTCAAATCTGGTGCTGGTAGTCTGGGATGGCTCCACCTTTTCACTCTGATTGGTTGGGAGTCCCAGTCTGTGTTTATTGGCTTGGCTTCGGGTGTATGGTCTGCAAAAGACCCCTCACATAAGCCTGACGACAGCTTACCTTCTAGCATACACGGCTAGCATTGCAGGCCATACCCAACCTTCATCTCCATATACATGAAAATAAATCAAGCTTATTCACTTTATTTTACATTTACTCTAAATCAGAGGGTTTCAAACTCAGCTGTATCATAACTCCTTATAACGATAAATACAGATTCTACAGTGCTTCCCCTTCGTGTAATGCTGTACACTTCTGTAGCACATGGGCATCTGCAGCAGGAGAATGAGGAGGGAATGATAGTACCTGTATCATCACCCAAATGCTGCAGGTTACATATTTATGTCAGATATTAGGATGCAAAACAGGAGCATTTAAGTGATGACATTTTCCACTCATGTCATTATTTCAGCATCACTGTAATTTGTAGCAGGTGTTGCTGCTGTGGCGTTTTACAATATAATTATTTTTATTTTGTTCCCAGAAACGTCTACACCTTTCTTCATTATGTTCGCTTTCCACCTAAAGTTTTTAGGAACCACGTAGAGCACCTCTGCTTAAGACTGCACACCTCTGGGCTACGTTTTCTTTAAATTAGGGTGAAAAGGCTTGGGAACCAATGCATTCATTAATCCCTAAGTAATTTTGTAGATCAGGGGTGTCAAACTCAATTTCATTGAGGGCCGCATCAGGGTTGTGTTTGACCTCGGGGGGTTCGGGGGAGCATGGCTGGGGTGGGTGTGGACAGCTTGACGACACTCGTATTGAGGGCGCCTGTGGTGGCCCGAGCGCTCTGCTAGCAAAAATGGGCTCCTGAGCTCTGTTTTCGGCTGTAATGGTTTCCTGCAACCTTCTGCCAGTGAAAGGGGAATTCGGGAATGCCGTGCGGCCCTCGCAAGCTCCGTTTTCGGCTGGGACAGCCTGCTGCAACCCTCTGCCAGTAGAAACAGAGCTTGGGGAAGCCGCCCCGGGTTCTGTTTTCACTGGCAGAGGGCTGCAAGAGGCCATTGTGGCCAAAAATGGAGCCTGGGAGAGCCACATATGGTCCTCCTGAGCTCCATTTTCACTGGCAGAGGCACTGCGGGTCGGTTCTTTGCTGTTTCCAGGGCAGCCACGCAGGCCAGATCTAAGCACCTTGAGTTTGTCACCCCGCTTGTAGACCCACCACCACCAAACTAAAAATAATATTTTAGAATTAAAAAAATCTTACACGTTTTTGCCATTCTGACATGAAACTTGCAAGACAGAGAATACGTGTGAGAATTTAGGGCTGAAAATGCCAAAATTTTTAAACTTTTGACAATTTTACAAGAATTCAGCCATTAGAAATGGATAAAAGATCATTCTTAGGTAGAATCCAGAGGTGGGCTGCTGCCGGTTTGGACCCATTCACCTGTACTGATAGTTCCAACCACTGGCTGGGCCTGCCCACCCGCCCCGGTGCTATCCTGTCCTATATATCTCACTCTCTGGCTCGCTCACCCCGCTCACGCAGCCCAGCTGATTTCCGCACCTCACCCGCCCTACTCACTGCAGCTGCCCGAGAAGGTGTGCTGGAAGCCGTGCGCATGAAATCACCATGTGTTTGAAGCAGCGCAGAAGGCGCACATGCTCACATTTTCGGTTCTGCACTAAACGAACCAATTGTTAAATTATGTGAAGCCAACCTCTGGTAGAATCACTATTTCAGGTAGCAAAAACATGTCAGATGTCTCTTAATTTTTTTAATTATTCTCATTTTATTGTGATATGATCATGCTGGGCATAACTAGTTTGGTGAGATAGGAAGAGAGAAATTAAGAAGAGCAGAGGAGCCATGGTGGCACAGTGATTAGAATGCAGTATTGCAGGCTAATTCTGTTGACTGCAAGCAGTTCGCTCCTAACTGGCTCAAAGTTGACTCAACCATCCATCCTTCCAAGGTCAGTCAAATGAGGACCCAGATTGTTGGGGGCAATATCTGTAAACCACTTAGAGAGGGATGTAAAGCACTGTGAAGCAGGATATAAGTCTAAGTGTTATTGCTACTGCTACTGCTATATATGGAACTACCAAACCACAAGATCAGACTTCCATATAGATGCCACAGGTAACTATTTAAAATGTTTTTAAAGAAAAACAATCTAACACAACCCCAAAATCTTCTCAGCCTATGAAATTTTGGCCAATGAAAAAGCCAGGAAGGTGGCTTCATTTTGGTAGTTTAAAGTTTGACCTAGACACTGAAGAAGCCTGTGAAATGATGAATAAGGGAATATTTTCTGGCAATCCAATTAATAAGTTCAGGAAATGTGCTGGAATAACAGCTGTACTCAGATTTCCTCTCAATAATTCAAGTCAAAGATGTAAATTAATACACTAGGGACAAAAGGAGTGAAAGCTTTAATTGTATTAAAGTAAGCAAGCTTGTGCCCACCGGCAACAATGCAACATAGATGTAACACATGCAGACACAGGCACAAGACAAACAAAATAGATCTGCGTTCAATGCCTATGGAGATTCTCAATCATCCAAGTCATTGCTTTTTCCAAAAGGCAACTGGACTTTCTTGCTTTTCTTTCCCATCCAAGAAGTGAAGAAGCTTCTGAATTGAAGAAGCTTCTTGGATGAGAAGCAAAACGTTTTCAAGCAAAAACTAAGAAAGCCCAATTGCCTTTTGGAAAAGCACCTTTGGGATAGGTCTGGACTAGGAGTCATAAATGTTTTTATGGGGAAACAGTAAGAGGGACCTTGCATGAGACCCTGGTAAGTTCTGATGTGAATTGAAAAGATTCTCAGTTTCCATATTTTGCATCTCATCCCATCTTCTTTTTGTCTCACAGATGGACTAATGCAATGAGCTCTACAAAGGACTGCCTGTGAAGACTACCTAGAAGCTAAATTGGTACAAAATATACCGTGTTTCCCTGAAAATAAGATCCAGTCTTATTTATTTTTTGAACCCCAAAATAAGCGTTTGGCCTTATTTTCAAGGAGGTCTTATTATTTTGGGGTGCGTGGAGCAAGATGAGGTTCCTCTTGCCGTCTTACCTGATTTCCAGCTCTGCGTTTAAATGTTTTTGGGGAGGGCTTACTTTAATGCATGCGCTCAAAAGCCCAATTGGGCTTATTATCAGGGGATGTTTTTCGGAGAAACAGGGTAGCAGTGGAGGTTGTGAGAATCGGAACCATTGAAATTGAATCCAAGTAAGATCAAAATTCAGGAAGATAATTAAGTCCTAATTTTTTAAGGAACATTTAAGTAATGAAAGCTGAATTAATGAATATACCTTAGATAAGTGCTGGATTCTGGTAATAAATTGTTCTTATTTTTTTTTTTATTATGGTCTCATTATATATATTTGTATTTGTCTCTTTTTGGTATGTATTTTAATATATAAGCTTTAATAATATTTTATGTTCAGTATGCCTTAATAAATGATTTAGCTTCAACGGACTGAAGCAGCATAGAAGCATAGTAATAAACTTAATAATGCAATCTGTTCAGTCTACACCTCCTGATTGGAGATGCCGAAACTTCCTCCCTCCCTACATGTGACAGTACAAGATGGGGCCAAGAAACAACATTTCTTCATTCTTAATCCATCCCCATGGAACAATTTACCCCCAGAGATCTGGATGGGGCAATCCCTGATGGTTTTCAAGAAAATAATTAAAACAGAATTGGTCATTAGCGCTTTTAATTGCTAGTGCTGCTGGGACTGGATGCCAAGGGAGTAGTATTATTTACAGTTTTTTAATGCAAATCTTTTCCATTGTGTTTTACCACAGTTTGGAGCATTTAAGAGCACTTAAGAGCCGAGGTGGTGCAGTGGTTAGAGTGCAGTACTTCAGGCTACTTCAGCTGACTGCTAGCTGCAGTTTAGTAGTTCAAATCTCACTGGCTCAAGGTTGCCTCAGCCTTTCATCTTTCCAAGGTGGGAAAATGAAGACCCAGATTGTTGGAGGCAATATGCTGACTCTGTAAATCGCTTAGAGAGGGCTCTAAAAGCACTGTAAAGTGGTATATAAGACTAAATGCTATTGCTATTGCTATTATGACTCTTCCTTTGTTTTGAGTATTGGAGTTGGCTTGTCCATAACAAAGAAATTTATGGTACCATTGATCCTTACCAATAGGAATGCTCTCACAGGAGGGATCTTGTTCAGTTCCATCAAAAGCCGGAGTGCTTTTTCATGGTTGCTGCAATACTCCTCATATACAATGAACTTGTCTTTCTGTGAGAATGAGAAAAGTAATGTATGTTAATTAAAGCTTTCTATTATTATCGGTATCTTATTGAATTAGTTCCGAAGCAAACTGGTGTTACATGCCCAATCCTAGGGATGCCCAGGGCTCTTGCACCGGAATGCAATGACTGCATTCTGCACCAGCTGCAGCTTCCAGATACTCTTCAAGACTAAGCCCATATAAAGCATATTGCAGTAGTCCATTTGGGCAGCAGTGGGTATGGAATGAACTACCCTTCATAACTCTACGGCTGTCTGAGTTTACGAATTCAACCATCGCAATAACCTGCCCACATTCCAATAAAATTAACTGTGCCAACAAAATCAGTAAGTCAGAGGCCACAAGTCCCTGTAGGTCGATCCACATTGTGCTAGGATGCCACTGATCTAAATCATAATGCAACCCAATTTACAGTGTAGGACTAGAACTAGGCACTTCCATAAATCTGGAACACATTTTTCCCATCCTTGTTTGTAATTTGAATTAGAACTAAGAACCTGAATCACAGGAAGAAATTACAAACAGAGGTTACAAAAAAAAAAGAATATTTCACAAGAGAGCAGACATTTGTACCATAATCCTTCATAATCTCAATATCTGTGCTGCATGGGAAGATAGAAATCTTCTCATCGTATCTGTCAGGTTCCAAACAGAAGGAAATAAAAGGAGACAAACCTGGATGGCTGCTACTTTAGTTTAATCACTTCTTGGCACTCACTGACAATCGCAGATGAAAATCTTGTTAGGGCTACTGCCCTGTGCTTCCTACCACCATTTATCCATTAGTTATCACCATCCACCTAATCACACACGCTGTTCCCTCCCATATGACCGGAAGTTGGCTTATGTTTAATTCTTGAGTATTTACAACCAGCATCTAAATAGTTAATTCACTTGAGTATTTACAACCAGCATCTCAACAGTTAATCCACTTGTTATTTCCGGCTGGCCATGATGATGTCATCCCCCAGTTATTCCCTCCCGTCAATCCTATCAGTTCCTGGGAGGCTCGATGAAGCAGATGCTGGGCTGAAAGAAGGTTTGTGCGTTCCTCCCCCCAAGAATGGCAGCTCCATGCCGACAGCAAGCTGGAGCTGACAGTTCCTATCACCCATCTCCTCCCACTTATGACTGTATGACTGCAACCTTGTTGCTGGTATCCTTAAGATTTATATTGACTGTTTCCCTATGACTATCATTAAGTGTTGTGCCTTATGATTCTTGACAAATGTATCTTTTCTTTTATGTACACCGAGAGCGTGTGGACCAAGACAAATTCCTTGTGTGTCCAATCACACTTGGCCAATAAAGAATTCTATTCTATTCTAAATTGCATCCCAATATGTCTCGAGGGCACCAGTTTGAAGATTGCTTTAACATATATCCCAATAATGGATAAATAAAGCTCCAAGGCCTGATGGAGCACACATGGGAATTTATACAAGGAAAACATTATATAAGACTTAGTTCTTTAGTATTATAGACATTAATATTACTCAGTTCTTTGCAGCTGACCTTATGCTTGGGAAATAGCACCCAGTGTTGTTTTGTTGATTTTGATTGCAGCTCTGTGACACTGGCCATATTTTTAGAGATTATATTTAGATCATGACATCTCTTGGCAAACCACAGTTCAATATATTCAATAATTATAAAGATGCCAGAGGGCTTTCATCATGTCTTACCAGCTGTCCTTCATGCACAAGACCACAAGAATGAAAGCCACGCTTTAAAATTACTTAGTGCTTTAAGTATTTAATTTTCTCTCTGGGTGACACTGAGGTTTCTTCAAAGGATGAGGAAACTATCCGTTACATAATTAGAGACACTACCCTCAGAAAACTGAACCTGCATAATCAAACACATTATGATCACTGATTAGAACTCTTTAAAAATAGATCTTTTCTTGCTCAGCAAATTCTTTCAGTATGTTACCCTGTAACTTAAGACCACCATACATATTACCACATTACTAAAGTCACTGGATGAATTCCTGCATTATACATGTGACAGTCATGTGTAATTGCAATTCTGTAGGCATCTGTAGGCAACAGGAATATGCAGCTAGCCCATTTCCTGATACAGATACACTGCATGTACTGTATAAAAGGTAAAGGTTCCCCTCGCACATATGTGCTAGTCGTTCCCGACTCTAGGGGGCGGTGCTCATCTCCGTTTCAAAGCCGAAGAGCCAGCGCTGTCCGAAGATGTCTCTGTGGTCATGTGCCAACATGACTAAATGCCAAAGGCACATGGAATGCTGTTACCTACCCACCAAGGTGGTCCCTATTTTTCTACTTGCATTTTTTATATGCTTTCGAACTGCTAGGTTGGCAGAAGCTGGGACAAGTAACGGAAGCTCACCCCATTATGCGGCACTAGGGATTCAAACCGCTGAACTGCCGACTTTTCGATCGACAAGCTCAGTGACTTAGCCACTGAGCCACCGCATCCCTATGTACTGTATATTCAGCACTATTATTTATTATTATTTTTTATTACTGTTATTACTATTATTCTCTGTTCAAAACAATGTAAAGTCTTTAACTGGTGCCTTCATAACATTGAGTTATTCCTAGGAACCTAGGATGTCATATTCTATCAGTGTAGTACATGTGCAGATCCAAGCAATGTGGCATTCTGCAATTGAGAGATGGGAAGCCTCCACGCAGCCTGTTTTTGGCTAGCAGGGCTGCAGGAGGCTGTTCAGACCGAAAATGGGGCAGACAGAGCCGCGTGCGGCCCCTCCGTGCCCCATTCCCCCCACCAGCCTGCGGAGGAGAACTACAATGCTGATCCGGCTCTCAAAGAAATCCAGTTTGACACCCCGACTTAAAGAATCTTACATCAATTCAGATATCTCATGAAACCACTTGATTGCCAAATCCAATATATTAAATTTGCATCAAGATACACAATTTCCAAGTCTGGTCACAACCCAGCAGATGTATATTAATATATCATACTCACAAATTTTAAGAAAACATCTCCCAGTTCATGCTGAGAATGAGGTTCCGGATGTAAACGATATTCTAAAGCAGTCAGGAAGTCATTATGAACATCAAGTATATCTTCCATATTGGAAAATAAAATCTGTAATATTAAAAAAAAAAAAAAAGAAACTGGTAATAATTGCCTGTGAAAGCTTTGCAGATTCTTATCCCTCCATCCATTTGAAATAATCCTTATTGTGTTTGTTTTACATTGTTTAATATTTCATAATAAAACAATTTAGAATTTAATTGAAAAATTAGAAAACAACATGGAGTAAAGGCTATGCAAGAACTAGGAAACTTAATTAACTATGGTTGGCATATGTCTGAACAAAGATTATCCTATTGCAAAGTGTTAAGTGCTTGATAACTTAATATTTTCACTAACTGCAATGAATACCAGTCAAACTTTTGAAATGAAAAGTTCAACCCTTTGGTTTAATAACATAGTAAAAAGAAAAAAAAAGCAGTGGTAACCTCTGTGTGTGTAATAGACAAGTTAGCAGTGGGTCACAATCCTATCCCCATCCGTTTTGCATATGCACATGATGACATATCCACTATCTTGCTGCATTTCACACACACACACACACACACACACACACACGTGTGTGTGTAAATTCCACTGTATATCTTATGACAAAACATACAGAGAGTTTTAAAAATTAAACTGAAAACATTCCAAAATGCATTTTTCCTCTATTTTCTACAATGCAACACAATTAATGTTTATTGCTAATTTTCCATATAAGTTTTTAAGATGGAATGGTAGTTATCACTATGTTTTATCAGACCAGCTATCATAAACAAGCATAGCTACCATAATTACTGGTTGCAAATCAACTTAACTTCATCTCTGTTTCAATTCTGATTTGGCAAAAGAATGCAAATCACTGTTGCACAGTTCAGATGTTATAGTAAACTAGAAGCTGATATCATCATGAATTCCTTGTGGCATCTTGCCCAACTGGTATTGTTATCATCTCTTTCACCATTAAAGCTTATAAGATCTCTAATACTCTTCTCAGCATGAAGAGGTATGAGCAGAGGCAACTATATTAATGGAATCTGACAGATTTCAGTTATCCAACTGTATATGCTGCCTTTTGTCTCTTCCTTAGATGCTTGCTTCATACTGAAAGTGTCCCATTAGTCAGCAGTCAAAGACAGGAATGGCTAAGTATTACTAAGATGATTTTAATGAGATGATAAAACCTTTCTAGAGAAAACTAAGTAATATTGAAGAGATTACACGGAAAGTTCCAAAGACTTAAACTTAACTTTTCTTGTTGCTGTTTCCTTTTCAGTTATAACTTAAAGACAGAAAACTGGTAGCACAGTAGTTATCTGAATTTAAAATTTCTTGCAAGGAATACGCCATAGACTTCTACATCATTTACAGTACTGAAATCTAATTACCATAGAAGAGAACTATCTGTATGAAATTGAGGGTTCATCTAGATCAGGGCTGTCAAACTCCTGGCCGGCGGGCCAGATGCGCTGTGTGCTGGCCATGCCCACGCCCAGTTTAGCAAAAGGGGGGGGAGCCCCGATATATATATATATATATATTTAATTTGATTTATATGCCGCCCTTCTCCGAAGACTCAGGGCAGCTTACAATGTGCTCAGCAATATGCAATCAGCTCTAGCGATATGTCACGTGACAACGCCATGACGACATGAGTTTGACACCCCGATCTAGATTAGCATCCCGAGTCAAAAGATAAACAGTTATCTGCTTCTGGAAAGGCACATAAAGTGTTTAAGCCAAAGTCACAAATGGGAAACCTGAAAACATCAACGTCAACACAAGGAAGATAATGAGGCAGAACTCTATGTCACTCTGTGCTGAGACTGTACAATACATGGAACCATAAAAATAACAAATGTTCTGTGTTCAATAACTTACTAAGTCATAAAAGAATTAACCAGTGTTTTACTTTTAGCATGCTGTCCAAATCCAGCTATTAGGATTGCAACTGTCTTGATTAAGCATATTGGGTATATCCAGCCTTGGAAAATCAAGAAAAGAAGAGAGGTACAATTTTTGCTTTGTTGAAAGTGGGTTCATGAATTCAGGAAAAAAACACAGATAAGCAGCAACAGCAGCGGCAGTAGCAGCAAATCACTATGTGAGGGAATGTACAGAAGTGAGAAGGTAGTTCCAGGAGGAAAGGCCTTCATTCCAGAGGAGTAAGAGGCAATTCAGTTCAGATATCATGTGTGAAAGAAAGAGGGTGAAGACAGTTTCTCCCTAATACTTTCCAGAGTATATTATGGATGCAGATAAGGGAGTGCTCATTCTGGAAAGATTTTGCCTATAGTTGGGAAACAATAAAGAATTCAGCTTGGAAGAATCACCATTTGGCCTGACATGCCATGGCACCAAAATGGCAATATATGAACAATAACGTCTACATGCAAACCCTAATATTATTGTATTTACACTTTGACATTAGATGAAGTATGTAAGTTACATCATTTGTGATGTTGTCATGCACTGATTGTTATTTCCTTCCTTTGTCCTTCCCTCTCATAGATGCCCATGATCTTCGTGCATCTAACTGCTAGTAGCTATAGTTTGTAATTAGTATAGCCTTTATTGTCATTGTACATCATATGTACAACGAAATTGGTCACATCCAATTTATAAAACATTTTGTAAAGGCATGTAGCCTTTCTATGGCAAGTATTCAAAGGTTTGATACACTAACGTTTCATTTATCTATCATAGTTAGTAATCTACAGAACTGTCTTCCATAAATCTAAAAACTTTTAGCTTAATGGCTGGACTATGAATAGGGATACAATTTCAAGTATCTAAAACACAAAACGTATTAGAAAATTTTAGGCAATTAAATTTCTCTAAGTTTGAATACTTTCAAAATAAAGACTTGTGAAGCCCTTTAAGGGCGTGGCTAGCTATTTTCTAAAGCACCTGAAGGCCAGACAAGGAATAATGGATGGAAACTGATCAAGGAGAGATTCAACCTAGAAATAAGGACAGAAATTTTGACAGTGTGAACAATCAACCAGTGGAACAGCTTGCCTTCGGAAGTTGTGGGAGCTTTATCACTTGAGACTTTCAAGAAGAGATTGGACTGCCATTTGTCAGAAATGGTGTAAGGTTTCCTGCTTGGGTGGGGGGTTGGACTAGATGACCCACAAAGTCCCTTCCAACTCTGTTAATCTGTCTTCCGCTAAAGGGGTAGCGGTTATTTGTAGTGCTCTCTCTTCTACTTGGCACATAGGTTGGATAAAAATATAATTACAAAATAGAAAAGAGTATATGTTTCCTTTAAAAGTCATCAAACGAGCACTACCACCACTAATTTCATTTGGTACAAATAGTTCAAACTTCAATTATGCACTCAAAGAATAAAAAAATAAACTAGTTGCGATTATAAGGAAAATTATTTTACAGTCATAAAACTGAGCAAATAAGAAACATCAGTTATAAAATAGCAAGACATACTATTCATCAGTTAAAAAAGAATAGTAGCCAGAAGTGTTTAAACGGACCAGAAATAAAGTAGCTAATATAATCTGATAAGGCATTGCTGTAGTTCTAATTAGAGTAAACCAAATAAAATATATTGCTTGAACCATTTCAAAACTGAAGAAAGGCCAGCTACATATATGATAAAGGGCTGCAACTCCATTGCAGAAGGCCTTAACCCTGAAGTTTTATTTATTGACTAGAAATACATCCCACTGAAATCAGTGAAGCTTACTGGGCACAGAGCAGCCTAAAGGGGCAGAGATAACAAGGAAACAGATCAGTGGGGTGAGCTCAAGTGGAGGTGAGCGTGGAGAGCAGAAGAGATGGTGATGAGGCCAGTGAAGACGGCAGAGGAAGAACGGTAGAGCAGCAGGGATGGGAAATTGTAGTGTGGCGGGGTGCAGGCCAGAGCACAGGGTGGAAGGGGAAGCGGAGTACAGGGCAGAAAGCAAAGTGTCAGGATCAAGACGGGTGGTAAGGGCAGCAGAGTGTAAGGAAGTGGGGGTGCAGGGCAAAGTGCAGAGAGACAGAGCAGGGGGGATGGCAAAGTGCAGGTGGCAAGAGTGTAGGGTTGCGCTTAGGGCAGGGGGCACAGTTCAACAAAAAGAGCAGAGATGGATTGGAGATAGACCCGTTGGGGGCATTTAAGCCCACCTGCATGTAAATGTGGATGAATTTGCCAAGCACTTGAATTTTGACCACATGACCATGGGGGCCCTGCAACAGCGGTAACTTTAAAAACCGGTAATAGATGTGATTTGTTCAGCACTGTAATAACTTCAAAAAGACACTGAATGAATGGTTGTTAAGCGTGGACTACCCGTATGTAGATCTTTATTTCTAAACTGTCTTTTAAAATCTCCCTAGGAAACTCGGCAAAGAGAAATATAAAACAGAAATATGATTGTGCATCTGGAGAAAAGCCCCAAAAAACTTCAGGATACAGGATTTGATTGTAAGACAGATATATTTAGAACGTTGACAGGCAATAAATTAATTGCAGTAAAAATGACAATAACATCACTAACTTTTTATCTGCAGCATTTAAAAGCCATAAAAACTTCACTACCAATTTTTGTATTTGTTTGTTTGCTGAGGACAACAGAGTAGCTTGAGGACTAACTGGCCTTGAAAGAAAAGTCAATGAAATGCATGATTGCTTTCTGCAAGAAATGAAGGAATTTAGCAAGAAGGGAAAATAGAAGCATCTACCGGTAATTTTCCAAGTCAGAGATACAATACTTTGCTTTTGAATTGAACAAGGAATTTAAAGGAATGGAGATTGTAAGTAGAAATCATAGATTTATCTACTAGACCCTTTTGGTTTTAAAAGAAACAATATTTGGGGACTGAGGTTGGACTTGAATCTCATTATCTGCCTGTGGCCGCAACATTCATTTCTTCATTCTTTGTAGGATACAATATTACTGGACTTTTCAATTAAACAGATGAAAAAGAAAAGATACTCCCTGCTGTTTTCTGCCTACCATATCTTGTAGGAGTATATAGTTTCTGTTCATTTAAGGTAATGTGGCAATTTAAACATTGCCATTAACAAAATTAATGTTGAGCTTCACATTATCTCACTCTTAACCCAAAAATGTTTTGGAACCATTACCTTGACATTTTCCTCTGTTATATATTTCTCAGCTTTATCCACTGCATTTTGTCTAATTCGATGCAGAAAGGCCTGCAGGGAAATAAAAAAGTTAATTATTTTCAAGCTGATCCTTCTTTAATTTCACTTTTATTCTTTCTTCTGGATTTCACAGCATGAGCCATGAGATACATATCTGGGATAAAGAGGAGATCATTTTACATACTTATAATCATCAGTTGTAACATTTTGGTGCAGGTTGCTCCACGAATCTCGATAAAAGCATCTCTTTCAAGTTGCTTGCAGCTTGTCTGACAACAAGCAGCTTCCTTCAGAAGCACTTGTGGTACTTAATTTTGCTTAGAGAATTGGCACCACTGGCACACCAAAGGAAACTGCTCTTTGCTTAACCCGTCTGAAGCTCCATTTGGTCCTATAAAAAGGTGACTGTTCTGCATTGATTAGGGAGGTGTGATGTCTGGATTTCATCAGACAAAAAATATCTGTGTCAAGTTAGGGGGAGGTAGGTGAGGGTAGAACTGAACCAAATTAAGTGGGGAAAATAAGGACACTTTGAAAGCAACATATAGCATATCTGTTTATGAAGTCTTATAACCTTTTTCTCTTTGGGTGCCAAAAGCGCACGTGCAGCATGCGATAGCGTGCGCATGTGCCGGCACCCATAATGCAATGTGCACCCCTGCGCATGACCCACCTGTGCATGCGCACGCAACCCCCCCACGCAACCCACGCAACCCCGTGCATGCACGCAAGGGATGGGATTCAAAAATTTTAGCAACCTGCACCATTGTGGGTGGGGCTTTTTGCCCTCCCCAGGATCTGGAGGCTTTCCTCAGGCTTTGAAGGCCCTCCAGAGGCCGGAAACAAGCATGTTTCCGGAACTTCTGAGAGGCCCGTTTTTTGCCCTTTCCAGGCTCCAGAGGTTTTTTCTGAGCCTCCGGGAGGGCGAAAACGGTCTCCCGCTGCTCCGGAAGCCCTCCAGAGGCCGGAAATGCATGTGGTGCTCCCCACCACGCTCCACCACAGATGTGCGTGCGACCCCGCTACATGCGTGTGTGTCTCCCACATGCGCCCTGCCCTCTGTGCATACTGAAAATCAGCTGGCCAGCAGGAGGCACACATGTGCATTGCATGTGAGCTGGGCAATGGCTCTCATGCCCGCAGAGAGGGCTCTGCATGCTAGCTGTGGCACGTGTGCCATAGGTTCGCCATCACAGACTTATAATGCAGTCTCCCTACCCCCTACCCCCCCACCCCCCAATTGCATCTTTGTTTCAACCACACATCAACACAGAACTACAGAATTGGAAAAGGCTTGTAATGATACATGAGAAAGACCTTGAGAGACGGGTCAAAGAAATACTGCCTAGGTAATGATCAGATAAGAGAGGGCATAGCCCGCAGCTGCATAATAGGCGGAGAAAGAGACTCAGAAGGGACACCCTCCACATGCCAAGTTCTCACGCTGTAAAGGAAATTGAGGGAGGCTTGCAAGAGTCAGTTGATATAGTCAGTCAGTTGATACAATAAAGTAGAATTAACTCATCTGGTCATGTTTCCTTACTGATCTGGAAAATCTGACAGGGTTTTATAGTCCAATCCTTTTTAGGAATCCAAATTATACCATCCCTGGCTGCTGGGCCTCTACTTGAACACATCCAAGGAAAAGATTATCATTTCTTCCAGTAGTAATTGACTTCCACTGTACAATCATTAAGAGGTATTTTAACTGGAATCTGTTTTCATGAAACTTAAAATTATTATTACTGTTCTGCTCTCTTGGAGAATAAATGTAACATCCCGAACAATACTACCCTAAGAATACCCAGGTACATATACTCCACTCATCAAGTTTCCAGTTCCTTATATTATCCTGTATAAAAGCAAGAGGAATAAAAAAATTCCTCTTGTATCTATGACCATCACCACTAATTTTCACTGTACCTGTCTGTTGTGGCTCCATTACCTGAGCCTGTGTCATCGGCAGGAGAGGACTCCGAGAGTGAAGGAGAGGAGTTGGCAAGGCCTCCCTCTCCAGGTCCCTCCTCTCTGGCAATGCCTTCGGTGTCCGCCGAAGGTCAAGAGATAGGGCCGGGGCCAAGCACGTCCACGCAGCCACAGGTGGACAGTGATGAGGGAAATGAGTCTTGGCTGGATCCTCGGCAGCGTCGCAGAGATAAGGGTGCGCAACAGAAGAAAAGGCGTGCCAGAGATTAAGCTGAGTCACTGGACCACACCCCACAGGTTATAAAAGGGAGTGAGGTGGCCATTCAGACTCTGTGACGGACAAAACTAACTACTATCGAGTCACATTGCATCTCTGAAAACAACATTATCTGCCTTGGATTTAATTACGGACTGGACAATTCTTGAACTGTGTGTATTTTGTTTATGAGTAAAGTTCTTGGCAAGCAGCTACTGGGTTGCTGCCAAGCCTCTTATCGGAAGAATTGGTTGTCTGCCAATTTATTTAACCCCCGGCTGTCTGTTTGTGTGCGTGTGTGAGACGGGGACAAAACACTGTCATGTTTCCCTAAAACATAGTATCTCATTTGAGGTGGTCTGGTCAGTGCAGAATATAAAGTATTCTAAATATATTAGAAGAATTGCTGAATTAGCTCAAGATCCATCCCAGTTCTGCATCATTTCCCTCATGTTTTCTTCTCTTGTTGTTAATCACCAAACACTGAAATAAAATCAAAAGCCTCTTATTGCCTTCATCAAACTTCTTCCAAAGCCTGAGGTACCATATACCATATCTAATTCCATGTGAAGACTCACTTAACAAATGTCTCACTTAACAACAGAAATTTTGGGCTCAATTGTGGTCGTAAGTCGAGGACTACCTGTATAACACAATGTCTGCTGTAGCTAATATAAAGGTAGTTCCTAACTTACAACCACAATTGAGCCCCAAATTTCGGTTGCTAAGTGAGTTTTGCTCCATTTTACGAACTTTCTTGCCACAGTTGTTAAGTGGATCACTGGTTTGTAACTATGGGGATGCTGCAATAGTTGTAACTGTGTAAAACAGTCATAAGTCACTTTTTTCATTATAATTTTGAATGGTAGGGGAGGGGAGGGAGGGAGGGAGGGGGAGAGAGAATGTGAATTGGCATACCAATAATGTTCATTTTTCCGAATATAATTGGAGTTAGAGATTCAAGGGAATGAGGAAGAGACACAGGGAAAGTATCAACAGATGCCAAAAATCTCTTTTAGTTTCATCAATCCTTTTTCACTAATGGTAAATGGGATTCAATTTTCAAGACACTCAGTAATACAGAATGGGGAAAACAGCTGCTATTTAGCAAAAGACTGGCTGCTACTATATTTAGAAAACTAAGCAGAGGTCTTTTTAATTCAGGATAAGCTGTGGATAATTCCAGCTAATTGAGCATTTATTACTCACAGTCACAATTGCTAACAGAGTACCAGAATCTGTCACAACTATGTGGATTCGCCTGTGATACTTTGCAGTAAAGGATGTGTGTTGCTTCTTGTTCTCATATGCATTATTAATTACTCCTAGTGTATTATATATCATCAGCCCACAGGCCTATTGATTAAGATTTAAAGTCCAATAATCTCCCAACAGCTATAGTTTCTCTGCTGTGATTTATAGGCTGTATAATTTATTAAAGTATTATAATACAACCAAAGCTATTTCCTTGCCTATAATACACAAACTGGTTTTAGCAGATTTACCACTGTAATATTCAAACTGTAATACTTTTCTACCCAATGAGCCAGGGGTGAAATGCTCCGGGTTCAGACCGGATTGCCTGATCCGGTAGCGATGGCGGCAGATGGTTCGGAGAACCGGTAGCAAAAAACCCTGCCCGCCCCCATGCCCAGCTGAGCTGCACGATCATCAGAGGGTTTTTTTTTTACTTTTTTTTTTTTTTACTTTTAAAAGCATTTTTTCTTCTGCCTAAGTTTAAAAAAAGCCTCTGATGATCACGGGGCTCAGCTGGGATTGTCAGAGCCTTTCAAAAGCATTTTTTGTACAACCTCTTCTGCCGAAGAGGTTGTAGAAAAAATGCTTTTAAAAGTTTTTTTAAAAAGTTGGCCACACCCACCCAGTCATATTACCCCCCCACCAAGCCCACAGAACGGGTAGCAACTAATTTTACATTTCACCACTGCAATGAGCTGGACCTAGCCTAACCTAGCTGATCTCAGAAACCTAAGCAGAGCTGGACCGGGTTAATACTTGGATGGAGGGCAATCAGGAAATACCAGGGTTATAGGCAAGAGAGGGAAGTTAAGCTGAAGTTCTTGGAGAACAATTGAAGCAGCAAGTCATTCAATAGCAGGCTTTCAGACAAGTACAATGGGATGCAAGTAAAATGAGAACAACCACAGTGACTCAATGAGAATTTAGGGTGAAGTAGAGCTACCTACTCCAAAATAATGTCAGTTTTCTCAAGGAGCAGAAGCAGCTATCATTCAATTGTGCTTAATTTATTTTTTAATGCAAAGTGCCTTATGTTAACTTTCTGCCAAAAAACAAATGATAAGGATTTTAACCACTATTTGCTCCACTTCAACTTGCTTAATGCCTCTTCCCTGTGCACACTCAGTGCAGAAAGACATTACAACATAATGGATGCTTAGCTAAATTCTTTATCCTTGGCACTGTGAAATCATTATACCAAACTATTTTTATTGAACTTAAATGTTAAAATTAGCAGGCAGCTCTAGTCTGTTGACAATCAAGACACATATTTATTTTTTCTCTGATGTTCTTGATGAAAGCAGGTATCTGACTCAATTAAGTGTTATTATCTTCTTGAGCATCCACAGTCCAGTTGCAAGATCAACAAATTTGTGTAAGTTTTACATACAAGATTTATAGTAGTCAATGGAATGCTTGTTTTCTTTCAAACTCTACTGGCTGCTGTAACCCACATATAATATTTACTTATTATTTCCAACTTGCTTGACTTGACTGCCAGCTTTCCAAGGTGACAGAAGATAGCTTTGTCACATATCTTGATAAGGTGTAAAATGTTTTAGATAAATCTTTAAAAAGAGATTCATGCTTCTCTGTTGTACAACTTTTAAAAACCTGAATCAAGGACAACTTGCATGACACCTGATTATCAAGGCCAAGAAGCACAAAAGTCATCTAGTTTTCTGAAGATATTAAAAAAAAGGAAAAGTGAAGTTCAGCTACAGCAACAAATAATAACTATAATTGTTGTACCCTATTTCAGCAAAATAAGCATGAAAATAACACAGAATTATTTTTAATTCAAATAATTCAATTAAAATTTAATCTTTAACTTTTTTAAAAAAATCCCTCCCAAAAATCCCAAGGACAAAGTATTTATTTTTTATTTTTCCTACTTTATATTTATATGTGGTTTTAAAGTGCTTTGGGTGTTCACTTTGATCAAAAAAGGCAGCATATAAATCAAACAGGGAACTAGTTAGGTAGATAAACCTGACCTGTCAAACAAAGACATTTCACAGATAGCAGTTTCTTTCGTCACTGAGTTTCTGTCAAAAGCAGAATTAGAGAAATAGAAGCGGGTTCCAAATAGAAATGACATTTCTTGACCTCCATAAATTTCTATGAATGAACCATGGCTACAACTGAACAATCTCACAAGGAAGATTCTTAAGTCACCAAGAAGGAAAAAAAAAATTAAAAGCTTTCAAAACGTGAGCTTGCTGCTTTAGTTAGATACCCAAATCTCTCAGAGTATCTCTATAAACTTTATGTTTAAGGTAAGGCAGTTTATCCCCAGTTTGCAGAAGAAATGGTTGAAGAGGAATGAAAGATACTGAAGGCTGAGTTGGAAATATGAACCAGTTACCTCCCATGATGTGGTTATTTTCTTGAGCTTCAATGCTAGATTGCTACAAGATAAGCAGGCAGCAGGCAACATTTTGAATAGTGTTTTATTAGCACAACAGTCAAACTGCTTTTCTATTTAAAACTGGTATGAATTGTTGTACAACTATCTTCTTGTCACTCCTGATAATTAACTATAGAAGACATCCTTGTCTGTTCGAGTTATTAACAGAAAATATAAAATAGCTCCACAGGCCTATCTGTAAATTGCAAAGAGCATTTGTCCGTGTGTAAAAATACATTGAGAAATTGGAAGAAATTCAAAGCATTTGGAAAACAATTTTCCATGCCAGAGATGGTGCATGCATTCTTATGTGAACTTTCATAATTGGCATTTCCTTAAATTTTATGTGAAATGTTATGCACTGAATGGATTTTTTTAAAAAAAAAAAATCCATACAGTGCATAACACTAGAAATGGAATAAGATAAATTTAATATTTTTGAAAAGTGAGAAATTCTATAGATCTATATGCCACACCTCATATGTCAAATTAGCTATCACAATCAATGTTTGTTTCAATGATGCAGAATAAATGTTTCTGTTTGTTTTAGGTACTCAGCTTTGATACAATGTTAAATCTGCACATAATCGCACACTCAAATAAGGTGCACAGGTAGTCATCGACTTACAACCACAATTGAGTCCAAAATTTCTATTGCTAACATTTGTTAGGTGAGTTTTGCCCCATTTTACAACCTTTCTTGCCACAGTTGTTAAGTGAATCACTGCAGTTGTTAAGTTAGGAACACAGTTGTTAAACAAATCTGGTTCCCCATTGACTTTGCTTGTCAGAAGGTCACAAAAGGTGAGCCCCCCCTCCCCCTCCAGAACACTGCAACCATCATAAATATGACTCAGTCACCAAGGATTTGAATTTTGTTCATGTGACTGTGGGGATGCTGCAACAGTCATAACTATGAAAAACGGTCATAACTCAATTTTTTTCTGTGCCGTTGTAACTTTGAGCAGTCACTAAACACACTGTTGTGAGTTGAGGATTACCTGTATTCTCCCTCCTTTTGAAAAAGCTGTCAGTACTACTTTATTTTTATTTATTTTTTAAAAGTTTTTTATTTTGAATACATTAAAACAAGACACAAACACACAACATTTATATATATATATATATATATATATATATATATATATATATATATATATATATATATATATATATATAAAACTTTTTCTTACAGCTATTTCAAAGTGATCCTTTCTTGCTCTTTACATATATTTACACATATTTTAAACTTTGTATTATTCAGCAATTATTTTCCATCTTTCTTTATTTCGTCTACATTGTACCTTGATCTTCAACATTTCCCCCCCTCTCTCGTTTATTCCTCTTTCTCATTTTTCCTATTCTCCAACCATTCCATCTACACCACATTTGTAATATTCTGTATCCTCTTTCTCCTTGAGTTCTTTTGTTAATTTGTCCATCTCTGCGCATTCTAAAATTTTCCTAATTAAATCTTCTTCTGATGGTAGATTCTCCTTCTCCCAATTTTGCGCATAGACTATGCGGGCTGCTCAGTACTACTTTAATGGGAATACTTCGGTGCAGTTATGTTGATAATCTACTCACTTCTTAAATCCAGTGTTTATATACTACAAAAAAAAAAAAAAAAAGAACTCCTGCTATGTTTTGGAATTTCCGTCTGGCACACTGCCAGTTCACAGGAACTACAAAGGAATTTTTCTCCTCTTTGCTCTTATGAAACGCTCAAATCCTCTCACCAGAAGCCCCTGTTCAAAAGTGGCACTGAAGCCAGTAAGATTTGCTGACACTTAACTGATGGCAGATCTCTACTCAAACCAGTAAATGGCTTTTACCTCCACAGAAGGAATCGAAAGAAGTCGCTGAGATCAAACAATGGGTTCTTAACAAGTGCGGATTTAAAGGCAGGGAGACTGACAAGTGCAGATGGCTCCTGCTGTTTCCAAGAGCCCATGTTCTCCAGCCCTTGCCAGGAACTGGACCAATCTTTCCTGTTCATAACATCAGTAAATCCCTCGTGACAGTGAAATTACATGTTATAGTCAAGCAACCGGGAGGAGTTTCAGTGGATCCAAACTGCATTAGACTTTCCTGTTGAGGAAAGTAGATACCCAACCCCCCGCCTCTAAATCCATTCATTAAAACTGGGGGTACTAATCCTCAAAGATGCTTAAATAGGTGGATTCAAGAAGGATGTGCAAGAAAGCATGTAGATTAGTGTGGATTGCTCTGTTCGGTATTCCAGTCAGGCATGCCTCCTTTCCATTCCCAACCACCCTTGAGTTCCCATCTACTTCCAATGATGACTAAATCCATCACATTAAGTCACAATGTTGTTTGTGCAATGTGTTTTAGCCACAATGTCCAAGGGGTATGCTGCAGCATAACCTACTTAGAGAGGACTATAAAGCACTGTGAAGCGGTATATAAATATCTAAATGCTATTGCTATTGCTCAGTGGTAGAATTCAAATTTTTTACTACTAGTTCTGAGGGCGTGGCTTGGTGGGCATGGTGTGGCTTGGTGGGCGTGGCAGGGGAAAGATACTGCAAAATCTCCATTCCCACCCCACTCCAGGGGAAGGATACTGCAAAATTCCCATCCCTCCCCACTTCTGGGGGAAGGATATTGCAAAATCTCCATTCCCTCCCCACTCTGGGGCCAGCCCCAGGTGGTATTTGCTGGTTCTCCGAACTACTCAAAATTTCCGCTACCGGTTTTTCAGAACCTGCTGAATTTCACCCCTGCTATTGCTATAAACCAAGCTAAGCCTGAACACATTTGTTAGTCTGGTCCTCATCTCAAGCTGCTCTCTAAGAGTCCTGCACAGATCATTCAACAAGGTTGCAAAGCCACTACTTAAAAGCTAATTGCAACTTCTCTGAAACATTCTTGTGGCTACTTCTATCAGAACAACTGGCATAGAATGGCTTGCACAAGCTCTTCCCAGGACAAACACTGCACATTGAATAAAATTGGAAGATGGGCTTTGCCCATAATCATTGAAAGATAGGTGGCCTACAAATTAAATTACATTAAATTACATTTCAAATATATTCCTGACAGAGCCACTGATCTTAACACTCGGGTGAAGAAATATTTCTGGCTGCAATGGGAGGGGCTCGAGGAACACCCTCAACATCTTTCCATGTCTAACTGTAATGGCAAAATATTATATTTATGAATCATGATGATGATGATGATGATAATATTGCCTTTAAAGAAGAGTGTTTCATGCTTACAGTTTCACATTACAGTATTTACACAATTATATCCCCACAGTCCTAAGGCAGAACTAAAAGGGAAATTTGCCTCTGTTATTCTGAAACTCACAGAAAATTAGTGTTGATTGTAGGAACAAATATTTATTTATTTATTATTTATTTATTTATTATTTTTTATTATTTATTTATTTGTTTATTTATTATTCATTCATTCATTCATTCATTCATTCAATTTGTATGCCGCCCCTCTCCGAAGACTCAGGGCGGCTCACAATGCATTTAAAATCATTATAAAAAACATCCAAAAATTAAAAACATTAAAACTCATTCACACCATTCATGGCCGGATCTCGCCAGATCGCAAAAGCGAGATCAACGGCCTCAGGCCTGCCGGAAAAGCCAGGTCTTCACTGCTTTTTGGAAGGCCAATAGGGTGGGGGTAGTCCGGCTCTCAGGAGGTAACTGGTTCCAGAGAGCTGGAGCAGCCACAGAGAAGGCCCTCCCCCGCGGGCCCGCCAGCTGGCATTGTTTAGCTGATGGGACCCGGAGGAGACCAACTCTGTGGGATCTTACCGGTCGTTGGGAGTTATGCGGTAGAAGGCGGTCTCGAAGATACCCTGGCCCTGAGCCATGTAGGGCTTTAAAGATAATAACCAACACCCTGAATTGTGACCGGAGACCAATAGGGAGCCAGTGCAGCTCGCGGAGAATTGGTGTAATGTGAGTGTACCTAGATGCACCCACGACAGCTCGCGCGGCTGCATTCTGGACCAACTGTAGTCTCCGAACACTTTTCAAGGGTAGCCCCGTGTAGAGCAATAATCTAACCGTGAGGTGACAATACTTAGATGAAGAGGACAATTTCTATTTTATTCAGGCCTGAGGAATAAAAGGAAAATATATCTCACCTCTCTGGGTTCAACAGTTACAATAACAATCACTATATACCTGTAACTAATGTTCTATGCCAGTGATGGTGAACCTTTTAGACACTGAGTGCCCAAACTGCGCACGCGCGCATGCCCAAACTGAAAGGTGCACACATGTGCGTGAACACGCGCATGTGACAACATGCACGGACATGTGCAGCAGAGACCCAAAGACCATCTGGCTGGTGGGAGGCGGGGCATCCCAGCACAGGCAGTGTGGCAAGAGGTAAGATCTTTTTCCTTCGTGAGCTTCTGTTTCATTGTTTGCAGGGAAACAGAAGCTCGCAAAAGAAACGCCATAGAGATCTGACCTGGGGTGATGGTGCCAGCAGAGAGGGCTCTGCATGTCATCTCTGGCACACGTACCATGGGTTTGCCATCCTAGTTCTATGCTTTCTGCCATGTCCAGTTTGGCCTGGCATAATTTGGGGAAGGGGGGAAGTCTCTGCCAAACACCTAAGAAAGGAAGAATAGTACCAAGTGGCAGAAGCTTTGCAGCGGTTCTGTTTTTCTCCTGCAATTGCAGACAAGGTCTAATCATTTCCTAGCCATTTTGTCTTTTTTTCAGGGAGCACTATAGCTTTCAAAAACAGCATCTTTCATGTGTAGTATATCTAGATATTTAACTTACTACTTATCGTTCCTCGCAATTGGATGCTATGTGCTGCTCAGTAACAGTTCATGGGGAATACAAGAAGAAGGGGAATAGTCCTGACCTCCCATCCTGCTCCTGGGCTTTCCAGAGCATCCAATTGTTCACTGAAGGAAACAGGATGCTGCTAGTCTTCCCAGGACTTTGGTCTATTTCTACAGAGTTTCTTTTATTTTCATACTGTTATTTGTTCTCTTCAGTTTGTACAGTGTGGTTTTGAATCATCCTAGCTGCACTAGAGATAGATTAGAAAGATTATCTCTAATCCTCAGAATGCTGGATTTGGAAATAAAACTCTCTTAAATGATCTATAAATTAATCATAAATTATGAATAAATCGGGGGGGGGGGATAACCCGATCCCCTCCACCTAAATAACCTAAGGAATTTTATGAGAGGAAACGGAATACGAATGTTTTCTTTTCCTTGTTTCCTGTTTATGATATTGCTCTAAAAGCAAGCTCTTTCTTGCTTTTGGAAGAAAGAAAGGCTCTTTGGAAGGTCTTTGGAAGGCCTTCCTTCCAGCAGAGGAAATGAACAACAAATTGTGGAAAAATTATCTCAAAAGCATGACACAATAGGAATAAAATAAAATAAAATAAAATAAGGGCTACCTCAAGTTGAAGCTGACTCCAGTTCACTATGTAGGTATGTCTAGGTCATTTTCTTGGTAATAATATGGGAATTTATCCACTGCCATTTTCCAGGAGTTTTTTTCAACTTGTCAATCTACCTCATATCTCTAGGTTGTTGCTGTTTTTGATGATTCCTCACCTAAATTGTAACGAGGTCTGACCCCACTTAGTTTTTCAAATTTAGTTATAATTTGGCTAGGTTCTGCCACATGCAGAGTTTAAAATATCATACTGAGAAAATGCTAAATGTTACTCCTACTGAGCCACGGTGGTGCAGTGGTTAGAGTGCAGTACTGGAGGCTACTTCTGCTGACTGCCAGCTGCCTGCAATTTGGCAGTTCAAATCTCACCAGGTTCAAGGTTGACTCAGCCTTCCATCCTTCCGAGGTGGGTAAAATGAGGACCCAGATTGTTGGGGAAAATATGCTGATTCTGTAAACAGCTTAGAGAGGGTAAAGTACTGTGAAGTGGTATATAAGTCTAACTGCTATTGCTACTGTTCGTGATTTTTCCTTTCAAATAAAACCAAACAACAATAAGAACCAAGAGTATAAAAACTATCCTGCTGGATCAGACCCGGGGCAACCTCGTTCTGTGTTTTACTTCGTAAAGAAGTCAAAAATTGCCTCTAGAACATCACAATCAGGAAAGAAAAAGAGAACCTTCTCCCACTACAGTATTGTTTTGTTGGGATTTGGAGGCATGCCATATATAGGATAATGCAATATAGCTAATATCAAGGCATGTATTTTGCACACATGAAAAGCATGCTAAAATTTATCAGCTATTACTGACATCCTAACTTAATCTAATGAGAAATTTAAGGGCATCCGGGTTATCCCATAAAGGTCAGTCCACAGAGCATGCAAATCCATCTGCAGCCTCTCTTCAGTCTAACACTAACTTGCAAACCGTGGAATGAAATGATGAAGTTCCAATATGCATGTATTACAGTAACACAGAATTGCTTTCTACTGGGCTGGATCACCATTTCATTTAGACCAGCATTGTCTGTTTTTGCTGATAGTGGCTCTGCGGAGGCTCAAGCTGAGAGAAATCTTTCCCGTCACTGGATAATGTGCAATTAATATACTTCACTCAGTTGAAATCCAAATGCATGCAAGTGATCTTTCTGCTGTGAATTCTTCTACTTCAATTTGCCGTCATTGCCAAACACTTTATCCATTAAGTATCTGAATGCTTTAAAAAAAATGAGCCGTTTATTTTAAGTGGAAAAGAAATTTAAAAAATCTAGGCTTCTATACATGTTCCTGCCTTGAACGTGTATGTGAATGTTTGCTACTCACAATCACATGTTTACCCACTTCGTGTTTGCAAATCAAGAGCACTGCTGCAACAAGTTTCATATTATTTTAGGATAAAATGCAGATAGTTACCAATTGTCCAAGATAACTGGAGGTGGTTAACTGTAGAACTGCGATTCTTCTTTCATATGACATCCTCTGTCAGGGTAATGATGATTTAAAGCTGACCAGCCAATGTAAGGCTAATGCAACTGTAAAGCTGGTGAAATGTAAGGCTGATGCAATGAGAATGAATCAGCATTGGTGTAGCCTCTTTAAGACTCTGATGGGGTCCACACAAGTCTTTTACCCCTTTAAGAGGTGTTTATAAATTTCAGCCAGGAGAGGGCGTGTTCTCTCTCCTTGTGTCCAGTATTCATTGCTGAGCTCTCTCCGTGTAGAGTTAAGAAGAAGTTTGATTGCTTGTAAGGTATTTGCCAACCATGTATATTTCTGTATAAATCTTGTATATAAACCACTGTTAAATGTCTAAGTCTCTGTGTGTTGTGTTTTGCTCCTGGGTTGTCTCCTAATAGTAGTCACGCTGCAAACGCTCGGACATCCTCTTTATACCCTGCATTGCCTTTGTGAAAGGAAAGCCATGCCCTAGCCTCCGTTTCTTCTTAGAATGCCTGTTCTTACAAAAATACAATCCTATCACATGCAGCCTCAAATGCCAGTTTCCTTTGGGTCAAGGAAAAGAATCAAGCCATTCTTTTTTAAAACATAAAGGGGAAGTTGAAAAGGAAAGAAAGCTGCTAGTGTACATTACAATCAAATGCTAATCAAGAATCTATCCGCTCCAGCATTCCCCCACCCCCTTAGATTTGGCCTCATTCTAGGAACCCCTCTTGGTCACCAGCGCTGAGGTCTTGACCCCGAGGTCCCTTTGTAATTTCTCATCCTTTGCAATTCGCTGGTGCCAGCTTGGAGTTGGTCTTATGCAAGATTTATGCAGTGTGTGCAGAAATAAGGATTTGGGCGACATTATTTTTGAATCGCAACAGCCAGTTTATATACGAGTACAGTAGACGTAGTTGCAACTCATATGATGGGTTATGAATAACACAGAAGCCACTGTTCTGTTCCACACAGGGGGGAAAATCTAGGAGAAAAAAGATGCATAGCTATCTCCCTTACGCATAGCTTTTCAGCACGCAAAGTGTGCAGCGACAGGCAAAAAAACCAATGCAATCCTAAATTGCATTAACAGAGGGATACAATCAAGAGCAAGTGCGCTACTAATACCACTGTATAAAGCCTTAGTAAGACCACACCTAGAGTACTGCATCCAGTTTTGGTCACCACACTATAAAAGAGATATTGAGACTCTAGAAAGACTGCAGAGAAGAGCAACCAAGATGATTAGGGGACTGGAGGCTAAAACATATGATGAACGGTTGCAGGAACTGGGCATGGCTAGTCTAGTGAAGAAAAGGACCAGGGGAGACATGATAGCAGTGTTCTAATATTTGAGCGCCTGCCACAGAGAGGAAGAGGTCAAGCTATTTTCCAAAGCACCTGAAGGCCAGACAAGGAATAATGGATGGAAACTGAGCAAGGAGAGATTCAACCTAGAAATAAGGAGAAATTTTCTGACAGTAGAACAATCAACCAATGGAACAGCTTGCCTTTGGAAGTTGTGGGAGCTTCATCACTTGAGACTTTCAAGAAGAGATTGGACTCTTGAAAGTTCTTTCAAGAAGAGATTCTGACATTTGTCAGAAATGGTGTAGAGACTCCTGGTTGGGCGGGGGGTTGGACTAGATGACCTACAAGGACCCTTCCAAATCCATTAATCTGTAATCTGTAATCTGTAATCTAAAGCATTTCCTTTAGACTAGTTAATATTCAGCAATATGCACTTTATGTTTCTTCTGAAATCATGTGTTCTAAATTTAGATTTTTCATTTACACATAAAAAAATAACTAAAATCTATTTTTTTTTAAAAAAATTACAATGTTGCCACATTTAGCTATAATTAGGAAACCGATTACAGACTGTACCAATAGTTAGACCTCCCAAACAATTTATTTTATAAATTACATAAAATGTTTGGATGGGTTACCTTTTTCTTCTAAACACTTCCTTTACTCATATGACAAATGAGCATGGAATATTCCTCAGTAACATTTTTAATAATAATAATAATAATAATAATAATAATAATAATAATAATAATAATAATAATAATAATAATAATACTCTATAATAATAGAACCATAAGCGACTCGCTTATGGGGTTGACGTTTGGTCCATCTTGCATACAAACACATCAAAATGAGATGTGAAAATATGGTTACCAGATATCTAAACAGGCAGAGGAGGACATGGGGTGGGGGGTGGGGATGGGGGATGGAAGGGGAAGACACTAACTGTTTAACTTTCTTGGCCTCCGTAACAAAGATTAGAGTGAAAAATTGCAAAAACAAAAAAGTACTCAGTTCTACATGTCATCAGAAAGACTGTTTTGCAATGGCTAGAATGGACTAGAGTTGCTTAAGTACCTTCAGTGTGTTACTGATTAAGATCTTGTCAATTTCAGGTAGCAGCTCAAGCTGGTTGAAAGGTACTAATCAGCTAATTAAGATCACAGAGCTGAGCTGGTGAAGCTGAGGTTAGCATTTCTTAGGGAGGTGTTGTGCTGCAGAGAAATATATATGTGACATCTACTTAAGAGAATATCATACCACAAATATAATATAGATAGATAGATAGATAGATAGATAGATAGATAGATAGATAGATAGATAGATAGATAGATAGATAGATAGATATAGATATAGATAGATATAGATATAGATATAGATAGATATAGATATAGATATAGATATATAGATATATAGATAAGATAGATAGATAGATAGATAGATAGATAGATAGATAGATAGATAGATAGATAGATAGATAGATAGATAGATAGATAGATAGATATACACATAAAGTCTTGTTCCAAGTCAGACATGACCACCACAAGAAATGAAGATTTGGAAACCATCCAGTTTGGTCTCCTGAACACTATTTTTGACAGTACTTGAAGCATCGGGGGGGAGGGGAGTAGAAAAAGTCTTACAGAAATGTACAAGCTCTACCTCAACTCCTTCCATTTTATAAAATCATGCATGCTCTATACCAGTGGTGTCCAACCTTGGCAACCTTAAGGCCTGTGGACATCAATTCCCATAATTCCCCAGCTAGTTGGGGATTCTGGGAGCTGAAGTCCACAAGTTGCCAAAATTGGACACCCTGCTCTATCTATCACCCTCTTCAAGAAGCTACATTTGTGTTTCCTTCCCCAGGCAACTGAGTTGAGGATTATACTGCCTGAATGTCAGAGATGTTTCAAGGACACCAGGGATTCAAACAGGCTGTTGCAATTCTTCCAAAGTTCTAATCAGCAGCAAGGATGAAAAGCATACTCAACATAGCATTTCGAAAGGTGTATGAATATGTTCTGCTTTTCCAAACAGACCTCTTTGTTTCTGAGCTATTTGAGCATCACCTTTAGGTCTCTGTAAACTGAACCTTTTGCCTGGTGAATTTTAGAAATAAAATATGATTATCAAAACTCAGCAGAAAGAATACAAAATGTATTGTAGCTATGCAGAGGCCCAGATGTTAATGCACTGAGTTGTTTACTCAACCCATTTAGTCTGAGTTTCCACTTTCTCTTTCCACTTTCTCATTCATTTTTGAAAACTAAAATGTATATCCCAGGTAAGGCACAAGGGATTATTTATTTATTTATTTATTGGTTCGATTTATATGCCGCCCTTCTCCAGAGACTCAGGGCGGCTTACAATGCGTTAAGCAATAGCCTTCATACTTTTGTATATACCTGCTTAGTAGCGCTTTCGGCCCCCCTTAAGCGGTGTTCTTTTTTATACAAAGTCAGCTTGTTGCCCCCACAATCCGGGTCCTCATTTTACCTACCTCAAAAGGATGGAAGGCTGACTCAACCTTGAGCCTGGTGAGATTTGAATTTGCAGTAATTGCAGGCAGCTGGTGCTACTTAACAGCACTTTAGTCTGCTGCGCCACCAAGGGTTATCCTTTGACGTTGATGACCCAAGCAATATAATTATTGTTCGATATGGGAGTTCACTACTTCCTTCAGATGTTACTCAAAGGACATTCCCTCGGTCTCTCAACCTCAGATAAACTCCAGAACCTCCTACCAACCCCCGAGTTCCCGTCAGAACTCACAGGCCAAGGCAAATATCTGATTTAACACTTCAGTTCCTAATTTGCATGCTGGATTGAATTTAGCCTTTGCGAGCACCTTCATCACAGCTGCAAGCTCAACTGAGTGCCAGAGAGTTCACATAAAACAGGGCTTTTATTTGAAATGGAAAGAGGGAAAATATTCCTGAATGGAATGAAAGCAACACTCTGAAATTGCCAAGAATTTGTGGTACATCCATTACCCTTCTTGGAAATCCTTGAACGTCAGCTTTGAGCTACTAACTGGAACAGATTCTTAATGGACAACTTTGAATTCAAGCCATCTACCATGTTCTGAGTTTGTGCCAGTGGTGTATTCATCAATAATAATAAATTCATAAATTGAGGAATCATTCGATTTAATAAAAAAAATATTGCTGATTGACTATCACTCCCCCCCCCCCAAAGTATTTGGCCTGGCCAGCTTTTTCTGAGCTTGGAAGCTAAGAAGGGTCAGGCCTGGTCAACATTTTGATGGGAAACCCTAGGGAATACTAAAGATGTAGACTAGACAGGAAAGTCGATAAACGTCCTGGAAGAAGACAATAGCAAACCACATTCATATAGCTGCCAAGAAAGCTGCATGGATGTCTCCATGTACTGAATTATTACAAGCTTGAAATAGAAGAGAAAGTAGCATTGGTTACATGATTAAAAAACTATACACAGAACTGAAAGTTTTCCTCCACATCAGAATTGACATGAAAATTATCTCCCTCATAGATGCTGTTGGGTTTGGGAGAAATATCTTTCCTCCTAGAATAAGACTCAATTGCAAAGAACGTCAGCGGTCTGGATCAGGGGTAGGATTCACTTACCTTCCCTACCGGTTTGCAAATCTGAGCGCGCACATGCGCAGTAGTCACACATTATGTCCGGGTGGGTGGGCGGAATCTCCCGCAGTTGCCGCTAGCGGTTTGCACGATCCAGAGAGAACCGGCTGAATCCCACCACTGGTTGGGATCCATAACAACATACAGGTACAATGATCTCTCCCATGTATGACTGTTGTTTCCTCTTTAAACCTCTTTAAACAAGACAGAGTTAGCACACAGAGTTTCTAGAATTCTTTCAAGGCTCCTTACCACTGTTGCGGCATCCCCATGGTCACATGATCAAAATTCAGATGCTTGGCAACCAACTCACACTTCTGACAGTTGCAGTGTCCTCAGGTCATGTCATCATGTATGCATGTGAGGCAGGGGTGAAATCCAGCAGGTTCTGACAAGTTCTGGAGAACCAGTAGTGGAAATTTTGAGCAGTTTGGAAAACTGGTAGCGGAACTTTTGATAGTTCTGAGAACCGGCAAATACCACATCTGGCTGGTCCCAGAGTGGGGTAGGAATGGAGATTTTGCAATATCCTTCCCCCAGGAGTGGGGAGAAAATGGAGGTTTTGCAGTATCCTTCCCTGCCATGCCCACCAAGCCACACCACGCCCTCCAAGCCACGTCCACAGAACTTGTAGTAAAAAAGTTTGGAT
This sequence comes from Pantherophis guttatus, assembly GCF_059756535.1. Lineage (NCBI taxonomy): Eukaryota > Metazoa > Chordata > Lepidosauria > Squamata > Colubridae > Pantherophis > Pantherophis guttatus. Next base: position 24,194,781 of record NC_142065.1, on the reverse strand, counting down.
TTCACCACCGATGTGAGGCAAAGAATGATCTCCAAAATCCTCAATGCTCTAAATCACAGGTGTTCAAACTTGACCACTTTAAGACTTATGGACTTCAACTCCCAGAATGGCTGACTGGGGAATTCTGGGAGTTGAAGTCCACAAGTTTTAAAGTTGCCAAGGTTGGACACCCCACCGTAAATGTTTTAGGAGCTTTCTTGTACATAATAAACATCTGTTTTTAAAAAAGTATAAGAGATACAGAACATACTGCAGTACTGTAAATTACATACCGTAACAATATTTTATGGTATTATAATAAGTTACAATTAAGTAAAATTCCCTATGAGAAGATTATTTGGAAACTTCAAAATAGGCTATTCAGTAAGCTATCTAGAACTGATCCTGGTTTCAAGTGTATCAAGTTCTGCACTATCAAAATTGTGTTCCTATCTCTAACACTTTGACCTAAAGATAAAGATTGCTGGAATCGTTTTAACCTATGCTGTTGAAGGAAGGCCTGGAAGATCTTTATAGATAAGACTTGGAGCCAGAAATAGTCTAGGTGTTATCATTCTCATTTTTCTATTTTGCAGACCTAAGTCATAAGTTAACTGCAGGATCATCCTTGTATGCTGATCAGACAATTTCCTGTTTCCTCTGTACTCTTAAATAACTTTGATTTTCTACTAGCTTAGTTTTAGCATGCTTTTCTACAAGGAAGTGGCAGCTGGAGGGAATAGGAGCATATCCTTCCCTAAAATCCTTAGTAAAAAAACAAAAATCTATATTGTAATAGGTACCTCGTTAAGACTAGCCAAGATCTTTATCTTTTTTCTTGGGTTCCTGTTACAATAAAGAGATATTTGGCAGTTAAGAAAATGTGCAAGAGGAAAACTTCAGAGCAGGGAGCAACTATTTTTTAAAAACAGTTGCTGGGAAGGTGGAAGAAGCTCTAATGTTTAAACTAAACTGCCAAATAAATAAAAAATAAACAAAAACAAACAAAAATTGCTCTTTTCCAGCTTACTCTCAAGCACAAACAGCTGGGTGCAAATGTATTTAATGCAATGCTAAGGGAACTATATTGGATTGGTATTAGAATGGATGCCAGTTTTATAAAACTCATACCCTAACTGTATATATTTAACAGAGATTTACATAGTTTGCAAATGTTTTGAAGACTGTGCTTCAGATTTCATACAAGTGCAATATATATTCTGTCAATGAGCAACGAATGGTACCAGGAGCTGGAGGGCCAGAAACAACTAATGGCAGAAGTCATCAATGCTCTTTAGGTGTAGAACAGAGATGTCAAACTGGCGGCCCCTGGGCCGGATGCATTATTCGCAGGGTATGCCCACCCCAGTTCCGCGAAGGGGGGAAAAAGTCATGATAGGTCATGTGACTGCAACATGATGCAGCGGGTATTGACACCCGTGGTGTAAAATGTGTGAATTCTTGAAACTTACTTATGTCATATAAAGCAGCTGAGAGTTCTTTAAGTACCTGTCTTTCTATAAATGGCTGGGTAGAGCCTGCCACCCCATGACTGGCCTGGACAGTGACAGTAGCATACATACCATCACGTATATTTTGCCTACTATTTCTTTACTTTGCATGCTCTAGAGGGGTTACATCTGTGTTGCAATTTTCATAATTCCTAGCCAAGATGACTTCAGGTGCCTGACGTGGGGGGAAATAACAGTAATTGTAGTTCAATATTTCTAGATGCCAAGTCAGAAAAAGTGACTCTAACTCTTTTAACAGAGGACAGTAGGGTTAAGCATTATCTCTGCTAATTTGCCAAATAGATTATGCTAATTTAGTTGCATGGCTTGTTTCATTATTTGTTCAGCTGCTGGTAAAGGCAATTGACAGAACTAAAGTTGTTAATTTTGAGTAGTACATTTTTTTAACCATTAATTTTCAATCCTTATTCTAAAGCTGCCAAACTGTGAAGCAGATAATTAATTTATTTACTACATGGAGCATTGGCTAGTCTGTAAGAAAAGAAAACGTTAAATTAAAAATGAAGGAGACATAGACAAGGAATCTTTGAATTATGACCTTATGGGAGCCTGGGATTTCACGACGATATTGTAAGAAATAATCACGCAACCCCCCCACCCTAGAAAATGAAATATTTTAGAGAATATTAAAAGAGGCACAATATTATATTTCCCCAAAGGAGAAATGGAGAAACATGTTCTTAAAGGCAGAAAGCAGCCCCAGTCTTTCTTAATAGCCTCCAGCAGATGACTGAAGTCTTTAGAGGTGGATATTTTGTGCCCATTAAGAAAGACTGGGCGAGCCTATTCACAAACAAAACACTTTCACCTCCAGTGATGGGATTAAAATTTACATCCCTCTCCACCCAAATTCCAAGAACAGGACATGACCTTTAGGACATAATAGGATTAACCCACCATCATTAGAATAGCAAAAGACATCAGGCTACATTGCACAACCCCTGCAGCATTTCAGAAACTCTATAAAAATCCTTGCACTCATCAAGCTAATTTGTCAGCTGTCCCAGAACCACATGCTGGTTCTGTTCATCAATAAACAGGATCTTCCTTTCCAATCAGCTTCCATTTTATTTCCAGCCCCTTTCTCCCAGATTGGAACTGAACAAGATGGATTTTTCTTCCTGCAGTAATATGTTGAGGCACTCATGTAACAAACCCAATTTTACACTTTTTGGATCAGTTGTTAAGTGAGCTCAGCAGTCATAAAGTGAACATAGTATTAATTAAGCAAATGTGACAGTCATTAAGGGAACCCATTAACTGCAATGGATTCTTTTTGCAAGAAACCAGAAGTAAACACCAGTTTCCAGAAAAACGCAATAAATTCATGTAATCATGTGATCATGGGATACTGTAAACAGCCATAAATGAGGACTGGTGCTGAGTACCCAAAATGAATTCATGTGACTGCAGAGTGGGCCCAGCCATTGTAACTTTCAATCCAGGTCGAAAATGAAATTTCATTTTAATGTATGCCAATTAGTGTACATTCAAAGTGACAATAAAGTTATTCTAAGTCTAAGTCATAGAGACGTCAGAGATGGCTCGGGAGTTCATGGCTTCCATGACAGCTATGGACCTGACCCAGTTAATTCATGGCCCTACCCACACAGGGGGAAACACGCTGGATCTGGTTTTTGTCTCTGGACAGTGGTTGAGGGATCTTGATATAGGGGATATAGTTACTGAACCCTTGTCATGGTCAGATCACTCTCTCCTTCGTCTCGACTTTCGAACCGCTGCACCCCGCCGCAGGGAGGCGGAGCCGGTCAGATGGTTCCGCCCCAGGCGCCTGATGGAATCTGACAGATTCCAGACGGAGCTTGGGCCATTTCCTGAGGTTCTGGCACACGCCTCGACTGGAGACCTGGTGGCCGCCTGGGATAGGGCGGCTGCTGGTGCTCTGGATCGGGTCGTGCCTTTGCGGCCTCTGACCCGGCGCCGATCTCAATTGGCTCCTTGGTTTACCGAGGAGCTGAGGGAGTTGAAGCGCCGGAAAAGACGCCTAGAGAGTAGTTGGAGGGCCAGTCTTCTTGAATCTGACCGGACACTAGTAAGATCCCACATTAGGAATTACTTAGTGGCGATAAAAGCAGCGAAATGTAGTTATTTTGCTGCTCTTATTGCGTCATCAGATAATCGCCCGGCCGCCCTCTTTAGGGTGACCCGCTCCCTGCTCCACCAGGAAGCGCGGGAGGACCCCTTGGAGGGTAGAGCCGAGGATTTTGTTCAGTATCTGTATGACAAAATCACTCAGATTCGGGAAGATTTGGACTCCGACTGGGTAGTCTCAGGGGGAGAGACAGGGGCAGGTCTTGAGAATGTTATCTGGGATGAGTTTGATCCTGTGACCCCTGAGGACGTGGACAGGATTCTGGGTAGACTGAACGCGACCACTTGTTTATTGGACCCGTGTCCTTCCTGGTTAGTACTGGCTTCCCGGGAAGTGACACGAGGCTGGCTCCAGGGGATTATAAACGCTTCGCTGAGTGAGGGTGACTTTCCCGCCGCCTTGAAAGAGGCGGTGGTGAGGCCTCTTCTCAAGAAGCCTTCCCTGGACCCGGCAATGTTGGTAAATTATCGTCCGGTCTCCAATCTTCGCTTTGTTGCGAAGGTTGTTGAGAGTGTGGTCGCGCAACAGCTCCCCCAGCACCTGGATGAAACGACGTATCTGGATCCGTTCCAGTCGGGCTTCAGGCCCGGGTACAGCACGGAAACGGCATTGGTCGCGTTGGTTGATGATCTCTGGAGGGCTCGGGACAGGGGGTGCTCCTCTGTCCTGGTCCTGTTAGATCTCTCAGCGGCTTTTGATACCATCGACCATGGTATCATGCTGCACCGGTTGGAAGAGTTGGGGGTGGGAGGCACTGTGTTGCGGTGGTTCTCCTCCTTTCTCTCTGACCGGTCGCAGTCTGTGTTGACAGGGGGACAGAGGTCGACCCCGAGGCCCCTCATATGTGGGGTGCCGCAAGGGTCGGTCCTCTCGCCTCTCCTGTTCAACATTTATGTGAAGCCGCTGGGCGAGATCATCCGTGGTTTCGGGGTGGAGTACCATCAGTACGCTGACGACACCCAGCTGTACATCTCCACCCCGGATCACCCCAACGATGCCCTTGAAGTGATGTCCCGGTGCCTGGAGGCCGTACGGATCTGGATGGGGAGGAACAGGCTCAGGCTCAACCCATCCAAGACTGAGTGGCTGTGGTTTCCGACGTCCCGATATAGTCAGTTGACGCCATCACTGACTATTGGGGGCGAATCATTGGCCCCCACGGAGAGGGCTCGCAACTTGGGCGTCCTCCTGGACTCACGGCTGTCTTTAGAAGAGCACTTGACGGCCGTGACCGGGAGGATTTTTCATCAGGTTCGCCTGATTCGCCAGTTGCGTCCCTTTCTGGATCGGGACTCTTTACGCACGGTCACTCATGCCCTTGTCACCTCCCGCCTGGACTATTGCAACGCTCTCTACATGGGGCTCCCCTTGAGGAGCACCCGGAGGCTCCAACTGGCGCAGAGTGCGGCCGCGCGGGTGGTAATGGGAGCGACATGGCGTTCCCATGTAACACCTCTCCTGCGCGAGCTGCACTGGCTCCCGGTGGTCTTCCGGGTGCGCTTCAAGGTTTTGGTTACCACCTTTAAAGCGCTCCATGGCTTAGGACCCGGGTACTTGCGGGACCGCCTACTACCACCAATAGCCTCCCACCGGCCGGTACGCTCCCATAGAGAGGGGCTCCTCCGGGTGCCGTCAGCCAAACAATGCCGACTGGCGGCCCCCAGGGGGAGAGCCTTCTCTGTGGGGGCACCTACTATCTGGAACGAGCTCCCCCCAGAGATACGGAGGATCCCGGATCTGCGCACCTTCCGCCGCGCCTTAAAGACCTTACTATTTCACCAGGCCGGCCTGGCCTAATTTTCCCCCTCTTTTATAAAAGATTTTTAAAATTTTAAATATTTTTTAGTATTTATATATTCAATTTTAAATTGGTTTTAAAAGTTTGGGGTTTTAAATTTGTCGGGGCCAAAATTATTTAATTTGATTTTATTCTATTTTTTAAATTTTGTATTGTATGTGTTTTTATTGTTTGGCTGTGCACCGCCCTGAGTCCTTCGGGAGTAGGGCGGTATAGAAATCTAATAAATAATAAAATAATAATAAATAATAATAATAAGTACATTTGGGAGTGGAGGATCTGTCATGACTTCAAATCGCTGCTAATCGCTGGTCATAAATCAAGGACTACCTGTAAGTGAACAAAATTAATGCCTTATACAGTATTTAATAAAATAAAATAAAATAAAATAAAATAAAATAAAATAAAATAAAATAAAATAAAATAAAATAAAATAAAATAAAATACAGTACATATAAAAATATTGAGCAAAAGATGGAGTGCTTTATGGTTTTCTATTTTTGAATGCATCAAAATCTAATTTCAAACAACACCAATGTCTCTGCTTAAGTCTGATCTGCTCCTTTAAATCGCAGTTTGCACAAATTTATTTCTTAAAAAACAAAGTAATTACTAGGAAATTAAGATGCTTTAATTCTAATTAGGGTACCGAAGTCCTAATTATTTCTCAGATACTAAATGCTCCCTATTATGCATTCTTAAGACATGCAGAGAAGAAATATGTACTTATTTATTCACTCAATTTACATGCTGAATTACGTTCAAATTTAGTAGTTTAGAAAAAGCCCACACTAATTTGTGAAGTCAAAGATTGGTGTGCACTGTAGATTCGTTCTGTATGCCTTTCCACAACCAAACTGGAAACCTAATGACTGTGTTATGGCTATTTGCACAACTGCTACAAAATAATGTTCTGTCTACCAAATTTTTCTTCCATTGGGTGTTAAAATGCAGGCAGTTAAGTTAGATATTTGCTCTTCTCTTCTGATTGAAAAACTCAAAACTGCAGATCACATCTGGCTTTCCAATCACCTTTTTGTGGCTTTAGTGTGTTTTGCACCCTGGCAGTAGTTTTGGCAAATTTCAGTACATATATTGAAATTAGAAGCAAAACAGCTATTTTAGATTTAGCAAACATACTTCAGTTGTTTTGACAACCCAATTCTCTAAAAAGGAAGAAAAAAGGGAAGAATAAATGGGCCCCCATTCATCCTGTAATTTCACAACATACCCTACAATCCAGTGGTGAAATGTAAGATGTGTTACTACCGGTTCTGTGGGCGTGGCTTGGTGGGGGGATGTAATGTGACTGAGTGGGCGTGGCCAACTTTTTTTTCTTTTTCTTTTAAAAACGTTTTTTTACAACCTCTTTTTTACAACCTCTTGTAAAAAAAAATGCTTTTAAAAGCCTCTGATGATCCCAGCTGAGTTGCCTGATCGTCAGAGGCTTTTATTTCTTTTAAAAACATTTTTTTACAACCTCTTTGGCTGAAGAGGTTGTAAAAAAAAATGCTTTTAAAAGCCTCTGATGATCCCAGCTGAGCCGCGCAATCATCAGAGGCTTTTTTTTTTTACTTTTAAAAGCATTTTTTCAGCCGAAGAGGATGCAGGAAATTTTTTTTAAAAGCCTCTGATGATCACGCGGCTCAGCTGGGCATGGGGTGGGCCAGGGATTTTTGCTACCGGTTCTCCGAACCACCCGCCGCCATCGCTACCGGATCAGGTAATCCGAACTGGGAGCATTTCACCCCTGCTACAATCCTTAAAAGTTAGTATTTTTAAGTGCTACTTGACCCATGATGTATGTGAATTAAACCACAAACTCTGCTCACACTACACAAACAATCCAGCCACCCATCGGCCATTCAACAATTCATGCCAGCAGTAAGACGTTTTATGAATAAATGTAAAATATATGTGTCTCAGAATAATGTTGCAGGATCCAGTCTGGGATGGTCAACGGGACCAGAGGTTTAGTCTGCTGAGCTTTCAGACTCGTGCTGGAGCCCATCTTGAGAAACCCATCCTCATTGGATCCTACAGTAAATCCATTCAGTAGAATCTATGTTTTTGATTCTCCCAGTCTCTGCAAAGGAAACTGGGAATCTCTCATTTCCATTTTCCTCCTCTCTGGTAGGAAAACAAAGCAAATCAGCACAATCAGAGTCTGCATCATCAACAGCAACTGGAAGAGCCATATGAGCCAATGTGGTGCAGTGGTTAATTGGGCTGGCCTTGGGAGAAATGGGTTCAAGTACAGGTAGCCCTCGATTTATGAGCACAATTGAGCCCAACATTTCTGTGGCTAACTGAAACACTTAAGTAACTTTTGTCACAAATTACCACCTTTCTAGCCACGGTTGTTAAGTGAATCATTGCAGTTGTTAAGTTAGTAACCTGGTTGTTAAGTGAATCTGCCTTCCCCATTGACTTTGCTTGTCAGAAGGTCGCAAAGGCTGTTCGCATGACCCCAGGACATTGCAACAGTCATAACTATGAGCCAGTTGCCAAGCATCCAAATTTTGATCACATGGCCACGACGATGCTGCAACGGTTGTAAGTGTGAAAAATGGTCATAAGTCACTTTTTTCAGTATCATTGTAACTTTGAACAGTCACTAAACAAATGGTTGTAAGTCAAGGACTACTTGTATCTTTTCAGAAATGGAAATTCAATGGGAAAGGGCGGAAGGGGGGGAGGGAGGGAGGGAGATTTTGGGGGGGTCTTTTATTCTTCCAATAAAAGACGGGGGGGGATAGAACAAAGGGAGTGAAATGTGAAACAATCACTTGAATCTCCTTCAGACTTCATCTTGATCACAAACATTAGAAGGAACTGTTCATTTTTTGATAAGTTCTTCTCACAATGCAGGAGTTAGTGCATGGGAGATGGTTAAGTCAATGCCAAACAAAGCCAGTTCTGTTGGGCTAAACTTCCTTTTAGCTAAATAGCTGGACTATGGTTTAAAGTTTGCATGACGTACTAATTCTTCCACATCCCATGATCTGGTTAAGCAGGTCATATGAATAGAGATTTACGCATATATAGGCCACCATACATAACCTCTTGCTTAGGGCAAGAATGAGGGCGAGAACATAAACTACAGATTTGGAATTAAATCAATTCTTACTACATACATATTTATTTTTAAAAAATATTCCATATGCATGATAATAAGCATTAGAAAATATTTATAACTTTTATTCCCATTAACTCTTCCAAAAAACCCACTATATTTTCTATGTAACTAGTATTTGAAAGTAAACTTGGACCAAACAATGATTGCCTATAGAACATGACCACTTCTTATGTCTTTATGAATTTCAGTAAGTGGGGCAGAAAGTGGGCATTAAAGTGCACTTTAAACTGTTCCTGTTTGCCTGATGCACAAGTAGGTCTTCTATTGCTTCTTTATTTATTAAAGAGAATGGTGTTGTTAAGCAATGCAATGCCACCCCACCTTAAAGGTCAGTGAAGACCTGACTAGTTCTCATTACAGTTCTGCAGTGAAAGTCCTGGAAGAGATAACTTGTTCCACTCTGCCAACTTCTAAAAGCTATAAATAGAGAGTCAAAGTAGAGAAACAACAACAACAACAAAAACCCCTCACACTTCTTGATCCCTTTATAAAGTTTACAAATTGAGGACAATTTCAAAAGGAAACAGCAAAACAGAAATCCTTAACACTTCTCTTAAAAATTAGTCCGCATCCGTTTCAAAACTTTCCATTCTTTGTCTGACAGGTTACTCAACAACAAGTGTGCAACAAATTCATCTTTTTGCCAATTTTATAATTTTCCATAAGTAGAAATGGAAAGAAAATAATGGCAAAGTCATCAATTAAGCCCTATGTTCGGGGGTGAAATCCAGCAGGTTCTGACAGGTTCTGGAGAACCAGTAGAGGAAAGTTTGAGTAGTTCGGAAAACCGGCAAATGCCACCTCTGGATGGCCCCAGAGTGGGATAGGAATGGGGATTTTGCAATATCCTTCCCCCAGGAGTGGGGAGGGAATGGGGATTTTGCAATATCCTTCCCCCATGAGTGGGGAGGGAATGGGAATTTTCCAATATCCTTCCCCTGGAGTGGGATAGGAATGGAGATTTTGCAATATCCTTCCCCGCAGGAGTGGGGAGGGAATGGAGATTTTGCAATATCCTTCCCCCCAGGAGTGGGGAGGGAATGGGGATTTTGCAATATCCTTCCCCCAGGAATAGGGTAGGAATGGAGATTTTGCAATATCCTTTCCCCATGAGTGGGGAGGGAATGGGAATTTTCCAATATCCTTCCCCTGGAGGGGGGTGGGAATGGAGATTTTGCAATATCCTTCCCCTGCCACACCCACCAAGCCACACCCACCAAGCCACACCCACAGAACCGGTAGTAAAAAAAATTGGATTTCACCACTGCCTGTGCTTTTCCAGAAGTTCTCTCTCTCTCTCAACAGAATTCCCAGTTTTTCCTTCATTTCAGAATCAGTTCTGGATACAGGACAATCTTGTTAGCTGGGGAACCCTGGGAGTTGAAGTCTACACATCTTAAAGTTGCTAAGGTTGAAAAATATTAATCTAGAAAAAGCAACACAACTTGATGGGAAGGAATTGCATTTCTATTATTCTCTGCCTACCCCAAAAATAAGCCCAGTTAAGATTGTCAGGCGCATTTAGGACCGTATTTTCCCAGAAATAAGACCTAACTGGAAAATAAGCCCTACTGCATCTTTTGGAGCAAAAATTAATATAAGACCTGGTCTTATTTTCTGAGAAACACGGTGTGCGTGTGCATGTGTGTGTGTACACAAACACAAACACACACATACACAAACACATTCATTCATTTTGCTTTTGGTCTGGGCTTATGCAACAAGTATTGAGGTCAATTATTTCAAACTGTACAGACAATGTTACCGTAGATGGAAACTGCAGCTTAGCTTTCCCTATGATTTCCCTTCTGTTGCAAACATGTCAAATTTTCTAGAATTCAAATGAAAGTATTTTGTTGCTGGGAAAGTACCATTCTGTTGCCTAGAATGATATGTTTAGTACTGTTGCAACTGTGCATATGCTGGCTGGGGAATCTTGGGAGTTGAAGTCCACACATCTTAAAGTTGCTTAGGTTGAGAAACCCTGCTCTTTCCTATGATGATTGCACAACAGCAATAGTTATGAAAAGTAAGTATCCCATCTCTTGTGACAGCTGCCAAATTATTCTTCCTTTTCAATCTCTTACTATGAAATTACCAATACTTCCAAAACTCTGGAAGGAAAGAATTCTTATCCATAATTCCCCTAAAGCTGTTATTTTGGCAACACATAACTATTGCAGGCAACTGGTACTTTTCATTATTTATGAAACCTATGCAAGAAATCCTGCCTAAATATCAAGACAAAATATAGAGTAGAAACTATAGAAGAAAAGATAACCTCCTAAACTAATCTTAACCAACGAAAATTGCAAATATACTGACAAGAATTCTGTGACATTCTAGCCTAAAATGTCAAACATACACAAACATACACAATTAAAGCAAAGCACACTGTGGGAACCTTGATAGTACAGGGGTTTAGTGCACCCTGTAATTAACACAGCTGCCTGCAATTTCTGCTGGTTCGAATCTCTCCAAGGCTCAAGGTTGACTCAGCCTTCCATCCTTTCTAAGGTAGGTGAAATGAGGACCCAGTTTGTGGGGGCAATAAGCTGACTTTGTATAAAACATACAAAAGAATGAAGGCTATTGCTTAACGCATTGTAAGCCGCCCTGAGTCTCCGGAGAAGGGCGGCATATAAATCAAATTAAAAAAAAAAAACAAAAAACCCAGGCACAGAAAACAACAAGAGAAATGAAGGCTCAGAAAGTGGGAGCTAGTGAAATATATATTAATATATATTAGAACAGTTCTTCAGATATAAGCAATTTCTCAAATCAAAGAATTAGCTTAACATAAGAATTCCTCATTATTATTTTTTAAAGGTGAAGGCTGGGTCATGTAGAAATTAATTTAAGTACTTGGACAAGGAACTGAATATGCAAATATTTTAGTCTTAGCTAATATCCTAGGAAACTCAAATATGGTGCAAGGCATTCAAAGCTTATTCAAAGCTGATTTTTTTCTCTCCTAACTTCTCTCTTTCCATCCTCTTTGTTGTATTCTCCTCAACAGTGCTAGTTAATGGCTCTTTTTTAAACTGCCTCATTTTAAAGTAATTACACTGCAAAACTTTATTACGTGTATGGCTAGCGAGGAAAATGAAGAGAAGAAGATGAGGATGAAGGAGAAGAGAACAAAGGACAAAATGCAAAGAGATCAATGCAAAGATCTCCATGATTTTGAACAATCCAACTCTACTAAAAACTGCTCTAAAGAGAAATATGCACAGCAAGGAGAAATAAATGGACAAAGATGTTTAAAATGAGGCATTTGTACAGTGCTTCAACCTATCATCTTTATCAAAAATAACCCAGACTTGTTTGTTCTGTCTTTATTTCACACTCTTTTGCCCTGATGTTTTGGGTTCCTTACCCAGCTTTTCCAGTGGTTAAAAGATTTTATTTTGTTTTGTTTTTAAAAGAGGATTACACATGCCTGGAAGAAAGAAACTGTAGCACTCACTAGAAAGTAGAGGCTGAGATTTATTTTGGCCAAGCAGGGTGGATTTGATTTAAATCGAGTTGATTTAAATCACAATTTAAATCATGATTTAAATCACTAGTAAAAAGGCTTGATTTAAATCAACTCGATTTAAATCATAATTTTTAAAGAGCAACTGTCATCTCTGCTACTCCTTTGACTCACCCATAGTCCCAGTGTTGCAGAATATACAGCCTCATGCTACATAACTAAGCTCCATTTCATGCTGAATAATCTAAATTATTTATGTATCTTAAATAGAAAACTATCTTACGATAGATATTTACCCCAAAATATTTTTATTAAAATAAATTCGATAAAAATAAAAAAAAATCCGATTTAAATAAAAAAAATCTGATTTTTTTTGATTTTTTTTAAAAAAACATTGATTTTTATCCACCCTGTGGCCAAATGATTACATATGTAAATTATGTCCCAAGGGAGCTGGGAGGTTAAGAAATGTGAAGTATATGGTAAATAAATAAAATAAATAAATGTCTTGAAATCTGATTGCCTGAGTTGACAAGTAGGGTTCCATTTTCTTTTATTTGAAAACCAATCTTGTAATATGAATGGATGGACAGATGGATGGATGGTTAAATGAAAGGATGTGTGAGTGTGTGTGTCCGCACGTACATTTACACACACACACACTTCTTTATTGAACTTCTAAAATATTGCAAGTAATATTCCTTCAAAAAAAAAAGGGAAACCTACACAACTGTGGTTTGTAATGTTATGTATAAAATAAATAACAATACAGTGGTACTTTGGTACTTAGCGTTAATTGGTTCCAAGAGGCAGGATGAGTACCAAAAATGATGAATACCAAACAAATTTTTCCCATAAGGAATAATGTAGTGAGTTGCAAGGCAATTGACATCAACAAGTTCTAGCTTGGGCGTTGAGTACCAAACAATTGATGAATACCAGGACAAAATTTCCATATTGCAATGTGTTGAGTACCAAATTCAATGATTTTCAAAGCAGTTTAGTACCAAGGTACCACTGTATAAAAAATATTAACTTTATTACTACTTAAAAAAAAAAGCCTCACCCATTATTTATTTATTTTTTAAATTGCCTTGGTGCCCATCTCATTGCAAGATGATCAAAGGAAGCAATTAGAAAAGAGAAAAAATCCCTGGGATTATATATATATATATATTAATAATAATAAAAAACACGTCCTATAAATATTTTGTATGATGCTTTTGTTTCCTTTCCAAGGTCTTCACTGGGGCTTTTCATCATTTATTTAATCAAGATGCCAAAGGCAGTTCTGTGCTTGAAATAACAAGATGCTTGTTAGAGGCTTTATCACCATAGCTGGATATACTGACAAGAACTTTGAAAAGCAATATGAAATGTTAAAAACCAAAAGGATAAAGACTTCAAACTGAAGAGTTCATTTTCAGGAAAGCAGTTAGCTCAAAGTGATTTCTAAAATTATCTGTTGCCAGAAATGATAAGCTTGGATCATTCCTTTAAAAAAATCAAAAGGATGCTGTCAGCATTTATTACTCAGAAAGCAAATTCTAGAGCATCACTTACTGAATGCTAAAAAAGTATGAAAGACTCAGTTCTGCTTTTCTTTTTAATAAACATTTTATTTGGCATTTTAAAGACTCCTTCTCGCAACAGGTATTTATTTCTGAATGCTTTCAATACTTATCCTAATTGGATTTTGAACATTCTATTATTGCATTATTTTGCATTGTTTTAGGATTTGCAAGTACAATGGTTTACATGAGATCTGTACAGTGTTTCAGTTCTTCAGTTCCAAAAAGATGGTTCATGGAGTTAGTGAGTAAGTTAGTTAGTTAAAATGGAGTCTCTTATTAATTTGAAATGCTTCTTTCCAGGTTGCTTGGCATCTGGGCCAAGTTATATATGTGCTAAACCATATTCCATAAGTCAACCAATTCACCCCACTACCTCTTATTTATTCATGTCTACAAACATTTTCGTTCAATCTTAGGATATACACACAGTTTAATTGCTATATTTGACTGGAAGCATTATTTGATTATTTGGTAGCATGGCATAGTAAAATGAGTATAATTTGATTTTAAAACAAACAGGCTGTTATTTTAAGCTTTTAAGAGCCCAATAACTGATCTGAGAAGGAGTGACATCTATAGCACTATGAACTTATGGGAGAAAATTAGCTATACATGTAACAATTAAAGTTTTATTCATGGCTTTTGGCATTTTTGTCTTTCTAATTAATATTTTTCACTATAACTGAGCTGAAGTAGTGTAAATGTAAAACCAACATTTCATCAAATGTTATTATATCCTTTGCCATGGGAATGTTTTCCTTTCAGAAGTTTAATAGATACAGAGACAGCTGTATCTCAATTGAAATTTCTGCATTTCAACCTGAGTAACAATTTCAAAGCAAGCAATAAGTTCGAAAATATAATTGCTCTTTCCTTCATTCAGTGTGGAAAATCTGTAACTGACAATCTTACCACAGTTAAAAATAAAACAATAATGCTTTCTAATAAGAGATAAGAGAAATGTAAAAAATAATCCTTCTATTACAGAAATATCTGTTGACTGGAATTTAGCGCATTCCCTTTGGGTGAATACACTTGAGTGAGCTGTAGCACAGTTTCCCCTAAAAAGATATTTAGATTGATTTATAATTGTGAACAAGGGATTGTATTAAGAGCTTTCTACCACTCCACTAATGACTTGAGTTCTTGTAATGAGCAAATCCAGCTGCCCTTAACAATGGCCCGTAAGTCTTGGTTGGCAAGAAGCAGAATTACACAATGAACACAGTCTCTTGAGCATGCCTCTGCGCAAAAGAAGATACTTGTTCTGGCTGATCATGATGTGATCCAAAACAGGAAGCTGCCCCTAAAAGGTGCACGCAGGGGTGGGATGCTGCAATGAGCCACCATGAATTTCCTTTCATGACAAAATTGTGCTAGTCAGGAATTTTTTTAAAAAAATGAGATAAATGAGGAGATGCGTAAATTATGTTGTGTTATTAAAATGTAAAATAGTTGCTGGGGGGGGAAGGAATTGAAGCATCATCAGGTCACTAGAGTGAGAGTGTGGGGAGATTAATTCTTACAATCTCCTCAAAACTCCCCTCCAAGCTTTCTGCTCACAACAAGAAAAAAAAATTTCCATTGACAAGGAAAATTCTATCCTGAGCACACGGTTTCAGACACATTTTCAATTATGAAATTTTGGAAATGGACAAGACAAGCAGATATAATAGGGATTTTTAGTGTGAGCCATTTCATGGCACAGACTATGCCGAGCTTATAATTGCAGCCTACTTACCCCAAAGGGAAAATAAAAATACAGGCAGGAACACCACAAGATAATTGAATTTGGTTTGAATTCCATGTTTATAAGACTTAGGAAACCATTCAGTTTTTCCAAATTGGCCTTTTATTGTGTGGTGTCCCTGCATTGAGAGTCAGTTTGGTGTGGTGGTTAAAGTATCAGGCTAAAAATCAGGAGACCATGAGTTCCACTTTGGACCCAAAACCAACTGAATGACCTTGCGCCAGTGGTGGGTTGCCCCCGGTTTGGACCGGTTTGAACCGGTGGGAGGCCCCGCCCACTGCCCCAGATGTCATCATCGGTAATCTGCGCATGCAGCAAAGCAAGCGCGAGCAAAGCAAGGGCGCCCACACGATCCCGTTGCGAACCGGTAGTAAAGGTAAGTAGAACCCACCCCTGCCTTGTACCAGTCACTTTCTCTCAGCCTTAGGAAGAAGGCAAATCACTTCTAAAAAATCTTGACAAGAATTTGCCTAGGGGGTCTCCAAGAACCAATTCAACAAATCAACGGGGGGGGGGGGGGGAAATCCTTGCATTATTTTTCAAGCATCAATGAATATTCAAATAATGTTATGTTCCATTTGTAACTTTCTGTATTACTATCACCTTTTTCTTTTTCTAAAAATTCCAAACTGGAGGAAAAATCTAAAAACAAGTTTCATTTGATAGGATGCACTAGGAGCCCTTTGTGTGGAGTCACCCAGAAACCCATAACCAAGAAGGAGCTCCTACTTGAAGGCAAAAAAATTTCTATTAAACACATCTGGGAAGTACCTTGGATGATCAAATGGAGAGAGGACCAAATTTCATCTATTACACCAGCTCCAAATTATGAGGAATTAATTGTTTTGTTTTGTAAACAGATTCTAAAATGTTAAGAGTCCCCAGTTAACAAAGAAGGGCTACAACCTCAGTACTAAGGTTGTAGCTAAGGAGTATTTTGGTCCTGAATTCAATTCCTCCCTTTGCGGACAGGAAGATGAGAAAATTTGGAAAACTACAGCATCACTAGTATAAATATCTATAGAATAGAATGAATTTTTTATTGGTCAAGTGTGACTGGACACCCAAGGAATTTGTCTCCGGTGCATAAGCTCTCAGTGTACATATAATTAACAAGTGATAAATCATAATCATCATAAAATATATTCATCATAAATTATAAGATACAACACTTAGTGATAGTCATAGGATACTAAATAAGCAATCAACATAAATCATACTAGGATACTAAATAAAACAATTAATATACATCATAAGATACAAGCAAGAGTTATACTCATAAGAAGATAAGGAAAAGGAAATAGGAAAGATGAGAAGGATAACAGTAATACAGCCCTACTAGGTAGTTTGCTAGTGATGTGGGAATTAATTGTTTAGCAGAGTGATGGAATGGGAGGGGGGCTGTCCTTATTTCTAGTTGTTTTGGTGTGTTGCCCTATATTGTCGCCTTGAGAAGTTGAAACAGTTTATGTCCAAGATGTGAGGTATCTGTAGATATTTTCACAGCCTTCTTTCTAGCTCATGCAGTATTCAGGTCCTCAATGGAAGGCAGGCTGTTTTTTTCTGCAGTTCTAACTATCCGTTAAAGTCTGTGTCTGTCTTGCCAAACCAGACAGTTCTAGAAGTGTAAATCAGAATCAAGATAGAGCTGGAAGGGTCCTTGGAGATCTTGGAGGTGGCAGACTCAGTAATTCCTTTGTAGAACTATATCAGCAGCTCTTTGGGCAGTCTGAGCTTTCTGAGTTGGCGCAGAAAGAACGTTCTTTGTTGTGCTTTTTTGATGACGTTTCTGATGTTAGGTGTCCATTTTAAGTCTTGAGATATTATAGAACCTAGAAACTTGAACGTCTCTATTGTTGATACTGTGTTGTCTAGTATTGTAAGAGATGTAGAATAGGAGAGCTTCTCCTAAGATCTGCTATCATTTCTACAGTTTTGAATGTGTTCAGTTCAAGATTGTTTCGGTCACACCACAAGGCTAGTTGTTCAACTAAAACAGGTTTATGTGGTTCTATTTTTTATTCTTTCACACAGTAACTGGGAAGACATGATTGAGAACAGTGAACATAATCTTGCTCCCTCAGAAGCATTCCCAGTGAATGATATTAGGGCTTATAGTATTTAAATAGAAAAAAATATATTGAAAAATACTTTTCTAGTATGATGGAAATTTTGCTTTGTTTAAGCTTCTTTACTGCAAAGGCTGCCATTCATAGCAATTTCTCATTTGAACTTTTTCTGCAAGTGAGCTAGCATCATCAGACTCAGTGTGGGAATTTGTTCTGAGAGGGAAGCTTGAAAAAGCCACAAAAGGCAAGCTGCTATTCCACAAAGATGGAGGTGGAAATTATCTTGCTTTTATCTATCCACAGTCCTGCATCCACAAAATTCCTTAGAATCACTTTCTGGCGCTACAAGAATGAATGAACTACTCCCTTTTGAGTCAGCCAAGAAATGTAGAGATACATGGAAGTACAATAAAAGGAATGCTAAGAGATGAAGTGTTTTATAAAAGTAATGCATGAAAAAAAACATTTGGTTTTTATCAATGATCATGTGCATGTGAAACTACTTTACACCACATTGAATTTTCAGTCCCCTAGCATGTGTCTTCTGACTTATGGTAACTAGTCCATGTTCATGGAAGAAGCCTTTCCAGTCCTTCTAATTAGAAAACCTGTGAGTTGAATTGGGATCAGCTCTATACAAAATCAGTGCTCTACTATTAAATCAGAGTCACACCTTAGTGAAAGTCCAGGAGCTCAAACACAGTTATTTGGAGAGATATTTAATTAATTAACTGGGTTGCTAATTTCCAAAGCTCTACCAATTTATACAATGCCAAACCTAGGTTTAAATCATTCCAATTAACACTCAATGACAGTCTTAATCCTGGGAATAGGCTAAACTTCCACATTCCTAACAGGCTTCATCCCTGAAAATCCTGTTTTTTTCAGCCCTCCATAAACCCAATAAAATATAGGAAGACTGGATAGCCAGTCCTTAATCCAGGATTAAGATCCACAAAAGGGAGTCTATCTATAAAAATATTCCTCCCTGGGTCTCTATAGAAAGTATTCCCTCAGAGAAAAGACCTCAACAAACTTTCTCTCTCTTCTTGATTTTACATGACAGGCAGATTTAATGGGGGGGGGGTGTCTCATAGATATCCTAAGGCAGTGTTAAAGTCCACCCATCTTCAAGCTTCCAAGGTTGAGAAACACTGTCCTAAGGGCTTCATGTTAAATTTAATTGCAAATGGATTCCATTGTGGCATTCCATAATGGCACTCTTCTACTATTGATTAAATCTGGCTGGTCAGAGGAAGGAGAAACACTTTGAAATGATACCTCCAACTTCTGGAGCTGGAGGCAGGCGGGTCCGGATGGAAGGTGGCCTTTTCTGCAGCATACCCCTCCCCTCTCTGGATCGCCCGGGGGGGGGGGCTCTGCCTTTGCAGAAACGGGGCAGGGCAGTTTGTACAGAGGATTGGCGGGGGGGATGCATGGCCCTCCAGGATGGGGAGCGGGGCAAGAGAAGGCTCCGAGGTTCGCTTGGGCAGTCAAGCCAGATGGCGGAGGGAAACTCAAAGCGCTGGGGGCTTCAGAAAGGCAGAATGTGCTTCAGAATGTAAGGCTCCTGGCTCTAACAGTGAGTGACGTGAGTGACGTTAAGTTGGCCATGCCCACCCAGTCACATGACCATCAAGCCACGCCCACCAAGCCACACCCACAGAACCGGTAGGGGAAATTTTTGGATTTCACCACTGGTCCAGACAATCTTTTCAACAGCCTTCCCGCAAAATGAGGTTGAAGATAGGACAGTAGTTGCTTATAGGAGCCAGGTTGAGTCATAGTTTTTTGAGAGGGATGTACCACTGTCTTTTTCCAGCTCAAAGACAAATATGCCTTCCCATCAAAGAATTCTTAATATGAGGAAGCAGGTGAATATCAAGAAATAGAGGCATCTCTTGCTGTATTTAAGGAAGCTCCACATCAAAACCAGAAGCCAGAGAGATGCAGAAGCACTGATTTTAAGAGATAACCCTCAGGAATACTCTGGCTGGAAATTTTGATGAAAATGCAGGAAAGCTCTCTACTTTAAGAGCAAGTAACATCTGTGCCAGCCCGGCAGTGTGGATATAAATAACCTGCTACCTAGTTCCTAATTAGATTTTTCAGATCACATCAAGTCTTAACAATTATTCTCTAAACTATTATTTGTATATATGAGAATGTCAACAATCCAGGCTAACATCAAAAATGACCTACTTTTGACATATGGCTAAATGCCCTTCAATATTTTTCATCTATAAATGCACTGCATTTTCCACACTTCCATATCTCCCACACCATATGTGTGGTAGTTTTCTCAATCTTTAGTCAGAGATTTTCTTTAATTCTCAGCAATATATAAATAGAGGACACCTTAATCCTATTGCTGGTCATATCAGAGATCATCTGGTTTCCACAGCTGATGACTGAGAAAAGAAGATATGGATAGATAAGGGATAATTTAATTACTAGATAAACCTGACTGTATTTTGAATATCTATGTGAAATTACTCTGTTTTCCCTAACTGGGGGTGCAAATTAGCAATTCAGCAACCTAGCATTTAATTAATTAAGCAATGTGAATTATTGCACCATTTTTTACTTCTGCTAGACTTTACTACATAGCAGAGCAGCTATTCCAGGTACTCCAATCTTGTATGCTTAGATCAAGACTGCAACAAGCAAGGCATTTATCTGTAGCTTAAAATATGATGACCCCTTGATGAATATGCATTCTAGATATATAAAACTCTATTTACAATAATAATGTTCCATGGCCTAAGGCTGCCATATACTGCAAATCTACTTGGGAAATTATTCTGTAGGGAAATCTTCCACCCGCTGTCAGTCAGTTATATTTTAGCAATGTTCAAGACAACAGTGTCATGTCTTAGATTGATATCATCTGGGCCATTACCTAAAAAACCATCCATTTCTGCTAGAGAGATTAGAGAAGGGGGGGAAATCTCTTTTCAAATGAGATCAGAGGCTGGGAACCAGCATTGAGAAGAAAAATGGTTCCCTAGAGATATGGAGGAAAAATTCAGATATAATTGAAACCAAGAGAAATCTGTTTCACGAAACTATAATTTCTGGAATGATAGGTGAAATAATATATTTCTGTGGTATTTATTTTCTCTGAATGAGCTCTAAAGTTGTGTGTTTTATGTAATTTAAAACCTCTTTAAAGCAGCACTGCCTCTAAATTTGGCACAGATCAACATAATATTACAGCATGCTTTAGAATTTTACTTTTTAAATATTTTTAAGTTCTGATTTGTAATTTGAACAGCTCAAAAGGTTTTATCTCTTGCTAATTAATGTTTTGTGTTTAGCTTTTTATATTTTCTGCATTTAGCTTTTTGCATTAAGTGAATTGGATACTTAATATAGAACATCTTGTTTTACGGTGCTTCACTTTATTATGTTTTGCAGATTTGGGGTTTTTTTTACAAGATCTTCCATCAGCAAAAAAATTACGACTCGCTGAAGGCTCAGATGCTGATTAACATTTATATACATAAAGTATTTTTTAATGAAGATATGTACATTGTTTTGTAAAGGCATATGACTATAGCCGTGATGGCGAACCTATGGCAGGCATGCTACAGGTGGCACTCATAGCCATATCGGTGGGCATGCGAGCTCAGCTCCGGCGCGCAACCTCCAGTGGGACCGGAAGTTGGCAAATGGGCCATTTTTGGCCTCCAGAGAGGGTGGGGAAGGCCATTTTCACCCTCCCCAGACTCCTAGAAAGGCTCTGGAGGCTGGGGAGAGCAAAAAACGGGACTTCCGGTCCCACTGGAAGTTGGCAAACAGGCCGTTTTCAGCCTCCAGAGGGCCTCCGGGGAGGTGGGGAAGGCAATTTTCGCCCTACCCAGACGAGTGGGGGAGTGTGTGGGGGGGTTGTGCATGCATGCGCAGAGCGCATAGAATTATGGGCGACCACCACCACCACTGCCCCTGGCACGCGATGCCAAAAAGTTTAGCAATCACTAGACTATAGTATACTGTAAATATAATTTTTATATGCATTGGAAAACCAAAATATTTATGTAACACTTTATGAAACCGAACCTGCAATATCTCTAAGGTATGCCTGTATTCTTGCTTTTCTTTTTTTAAAAAAAAAATAAAATAAAATTTCATTTTGTTTATATCTTGTGAGATTGTCTTTGTCTCTCTCCATATCCCTAGCCACAAGCCTCAGTACTACAGGATCAGGAGGTGACACTATAAGTTATGTTTGTGTGTGTTCATTTTTAATCTCTTTAATTTCCTCCTGAGAAAATCTACATGATTGCTAAGACTCAACTTCAACTGGATAGCACCCAATCAAATTGTCAGAAAAGCAGCTCAGTTTGTGGAAGCCCTATTGCTTTTACAGTAGTGGGTAGGGGGAAGCTGCCCTGCGAAACAGGCGGTGGCAGCAGCAGGTCCCAAGCCACTACACCAAACTAGGAGATGGAGCTACAGTATGTCGACCAGGTGAGCTCCTGAGACAGGAGGTACAAGACATGCAACCTTTTACCATACTAGCAAAGCTACGCTGTTGCAGACTTACTTCATATGGTAAGATCAACCTTCCTACCTATATAAGAGCTTATGCTGGAAAGGTGAACATTAAGTTCAAATAGAACTGCTGTATAAATAGAGAAGACATATAACTCTTCAAGGATGGGAAAAGGATCACTAAGAGTCCAACTGATTTTAAAAGGCAAGGGGGGGGGGAGAATTCAAATCCTGGATATGACATGCATATCTACATGGTTTGATTTCCTGTACTCCACAGTAGACCAATCTTCTCTACATATCTGACTTTTGATATCTACATTAAAAGCTACATCTAGCAATATCATGTCCTTGAGGTTCTACAGTTAAGTAAGGAATACAGAATGGAGTTTCTGGAGTGGAGGCTCATTGCCAGATCTGATATGAAGATGAAAGCAAGATCACGCTACTCTTGCTCTGAATATTATGGGGGAAAGCTACATTTTAACTATGACAGTAAACAATGGCTAAACTCCCCCTTATATCTTCACTAACTATGCATCAGGTCACTTACGCCTTGTTTCAGTATCACAATCAAATAGTAGCCCAGAGGGACCATTTATGCTAGATGATGAACCAGCTAGCCATGAAATTAAGACAATATTTGCCTCAGCCAGCAACTCCTATCCCAGCCCAAATCTAGATGCTATTGTTGTAACTCTCCAACACCAAACCCTTACCTGTTAAATACCATGGGCGCTTTGGCAAATGTGTAGTTTCCTCATTGTATCTCCCTCAGATGAAGGATTTTCCCAAGCAGAATTAATAATCAATCAACTGATAGAGGGAGCTCTACAATGGGCAACACACACACCCCTTCCCATTGCAGAGCGGTCAGGCTTGGACAATTCAACTAATTTTGTACCACTCCGAAGAGTGAACTTTGATGATCCAGTAAAATGAATAACCACCAATTACAAAATTCACTCTTCCTGGTCATGAGCACTCTCCGCACAACTATATTGCTTTCTTTCAATTGCTAGCTCAGGATGTGGGCTGAAGGGAAAGGGTCTTAACTGATCATTTCAGAAAGTGAAATTCAGATGAAATAAAGAACTAACTCATTCATTAAGACACCCCAGGGAATTTCAGTTTGGGTATCAATAGAAGTCTCTAGGCATTACCACAGAGTATGGAGGCAAAGGAAGCTGATCATTATTCTCTTCCATAGTTTCAGCCCCCAGCCCCTCATCTGAGATTTCTAATGCAGCATGAAACTATTTGTCCAAGAAAACACATGCAAGACTTATGTCTAAGACCCCATGTAGCGAATGTGGAGAAATTC
The DNA here is from genome assembly GCF_059756535.1 of Pantherophis guttatus. Classification (NCBI taxonomy): domain Eukaryota; kingdom Metazoa; phylum Chordata; class Lepidosauria; order Squamata; family Colubridae; genus Pantherophis; species Pantherophis guttatus. The sequence goes on along the minus strand of NC_142065.1, from coordinate 24,171,528 downwards.
AATTGCAAAAGGTTCAAATCAGATATAAAAAGTTAAAGAAATTTAACCCTCTTCGAGATCGGTTGGAAGCCAGGGAGCAAAAGAAGCCATCGCAAGCAAAAACATGGCTGGAGTTAAATAACTTGGATGCAAGAATCAGTGAAGCTAGTTAAATTATAGATTTTGTTTTATTTTTATGGGCAAAAATCTAGGCCATGTGAAACTATATTGGTGTGTGTCTGAAAGGCAGAGATCTTGGGAGCAGCTGAGATGAACTTTTTCACCTTGTGATTATTTACTTCCTTTTTTTCTTCTTCTTTTCAACTTTCTGCTAAATCTCTCTCTCTCTCTCTCTCTCTCTCTCTCTCTCACACACACACACACACACACACACACACACACATGATAAAGATGTAAATATCTTACTGGATCAATGGTGCTTATTCTGAAAAACAAATCCAGTCTTTAACCATAGAAAGAAGGGAGGGGAAAAGATTACCATTTACCTCCTCCAGATTAATTCACCAACACAGCATATTTTAATGGAGTAAAGTGGTTCTTGGCAACTTTCCTTTCACATGTCCCCAGGAGATGTAGGGAGGGGGAAGCAGAGCCATGGGAAGAAGTTTAGGAGCCCCTCCCTCACTCCCCACATAGCAGAGGAAGACACAAAATTGTATGCATATGTATTGAAAGACATCCCCACTGCATCCTCCCCTTGAAGAATCAACTGAAGTGCTGTATTTATGGAGAACAGGATTTTTCAAACAGGCACCCTAAACATTACAGATCTGGCCTGAATCTCTGGGAGCTCAGAAGTTGAGCACTTAATTTTTGAGCCCTGACTTACAGCATCAAACATACAGATTGTCCTAGAGTTACAATCACAATGGAGCTCAAAATTTCTGTTGCTAGGCAAGGCTGGGATTTGCTCCATTTTACAATCTTCTTTTGCCATGGTTGTTGAGTGATTCAGGCAGTCATTAAGCAAATCTGTCTTCCTCCATTGACTTTGCTTGTTGGAAGCCAGCTGGGAATGACCCCAGGACAATGAATCTGTCAAATACATGCCAGTTGCAAAGTACCTAAATTTTGATCACGTGTCCATGGAGATGCTGCAACGTTCATAGGCACAAAAACTGGTCATGTCACTCTTCAGTGCCGTCATAACTTTGAACAGTCACTAAATGAATAGCTGTAAGTCTGAGGACTAGCTTTAATATGTATAATTTAATTTAATTTAATTTAATTTAATTTAATTTAATTTAATTTAATTTAATTTAATTTAATTTAACTTAATTAATTCAATTTATATGCCACCCCTCTCCGAAGACTCAGGGCAGCGTATAAAGCTGCCTGGGGAATTCTAGGCATCACTTAAAGTGGCTGAGATAGAGAAACACTGATTTGCACAAACAGGCTGATCAATATGGCTGAAGAGCCATGGTGACACAGTTGTTAGAATGCAGCATTGCAGTGACTCGGTCTTCAGACAGAGAAGCAGAGTTACAACCCATTCCTGGATAATCTTCCCCTCCACTATGGAGAATGCAGCATTGCAGGCTGACTCTGCTGACTGCCAGCAGTTCGATTCTTACTGGCTCAAGATTGACTTAGTCTTCCATCCTTCCGAGGTGGGTAAAATGAGGACCCAGATTGTGGGGCAATATGCTAATGCACTACAAAGCGGTATATAAATCTATGCTAAGCCTCTAGTAGACTCTAGCATTTCATCAAATCCCCAATTGTACCTGAATATGCCCACTTAGCCTATTCATCTCCCTATCTGGGTTGAGATGATTAATGGCCAGCTCTTTTGTCTGAATCTACCACAGAGTGCAATGAACTTCCTCTACTCATCATCAGCAACTCTTGTAACTTTATCTGGCCTCTCAGGTACATTTCCCAATAGTCTTGGCTTCAGACTCAGCATCCATATATTCACTGGGACCAGGAGGACTTAACCTTTGATTCTCTGGCAAACAAAACATATCGCCTGTTGAGCTTCATATCTCCTCCCCACCATCCCACTGCAGGAACTCCCCCCCTGCCTTGCCTTAAATATGCAGGCTTTGCTGATGTGTTTGGAAAAGGAAAAGGAAAGTACAGACTCGCCCCCCAATCTGAATTTTGATCGTACTATCAATCTCATTTCTGTAGCTCAGATTTCCCAGAAAATGCCATTTCCATATGTCACAGAACAAATGACCTACCTAAAAGAGTTATTGATGGCAACTTATAAAAAGGCTTTATCTGCCCGTCCATCTCCCCATTAGCACTCTACTTTTTTATATGTAGGATGGCTCTTGCATAAAGACCATAAATTCAAGTTCTTGAACTCTATAAACATTAGGGATTTTTACTCCTCCCCTATTTCTGAATTCCTACAAAGCTCCCGAAGGCACACACTTTTAACCAATTGGATTTCTGATTTGCATGAAAGGGGATTATAAATATTTAACTGCATTTGGTTCTTGTTATAGGAAGTTTGAATGTGTAATAATAAATTATGAATTGGGCAATGAGTATGCCCTTGGTCACACATATTTTATGACCTTTGCACAATTTCTTATCATTTATTTAGACTATCTGCTTACACGCTGAGGATCCTGCTGCCACAGTCTTTATGCTAAATTAGAGAATCGTCCCTTTGATTTGTCTGTAATGGATTATTTGATCTACTGTATTTTTTTCAGAAGACAGCCAATTTCGTCTAGTTGTTTTTCTGTTGGAAGCACAAAATCCTTCTGATTTAAAAGGATTAGACAGTGACATCACCATTAACCAGGGGATGCCCACTTAGGACTCTTTTCACATCCCTGTTAAAGTGCCCACCAAAGTGGTACAGTACCTATTTATCTACTCATGTTTGTACACTTTCAAATGGCTAGGTGGCAGGAGCTGGAGTGAATGACAGGAGCTCACCCTATCATATAACAGCACTGGGGTCTCGAATGCTGATTGTGTGCTGATTGATATGTGTGTGTGTGTGTGGGTGGGTGTGTGTGTGTGTGTGTGTGTGATATATATATTTAATGTTATATATATATGCCAATGTTAAATTCCCCATAGCAAGTTAATAGCAGATAATGAAATGGAATTAGGACTCCCTTGTTCATAAATAATGCTCTAAGCTATTACACTCTTTTAGTCTGTAAATGTCCCCTGACCAATAAAAGTATTGCTTCACAATAAACTGGGAAATCTTTTGATACACTTGCTTCTTCTATTTGCACCTAACAAGAGAATTCCTTTTTTAATTAGCATCACCATTGAATGCATTGCTTGCCAAACTTTTTATGTTGCAGCTTGTTATGATTTTAAAAGGCTTTTTATTTCCTAGTTTAAGACAAGAAGGAACCAGCTAAAGGATACTCTGTTTCTTTGATGAAAAAACAGTTGCCTGTAATGGGAAATTCACAGTAATGACAGGCTAAAAGACCATATCCTGCCCTGTACACATACAAACAGAAATCTGGCATCCTAATTATGTTGATTAGGCGCCTACAATATACAACTGTTGTGAATTGAAGGAGAGTTACTATATAACCATGTTGCATATTAAGTAGTTATTACACCTACTGTGCTGCCATTATGTCTGACACCTGTTCTTTGTCGTAAGAAGCAATTTCCCCCTCCTATAGATAATTAGGGGTAGGTGTTGATTTCATGTCTATGCCATTTTATTTTTGCAATTCATGCAACAACTTTAATACATTCAGCAGGCTCTGGAAATACGCTAACCTTCACTTCAGAAAGGTATGAGAGTGCTTTGCTGTTGTCTGCTTCACAGAATTTTATAGCAGGAAGGAGACTGGCTCAGTGCACGATCCACTACAAAATCTCTGAATGATGCCCAGGCAGCCTCTGCCTGAAGACTTCCAGTGAAGAGAAATTTAGAACTTCATGTGGTAGCTTGTTTCAATGGCTGACATATCCTATAGTCAAGGGCTTGTTCTGACACCTAGCCTGAACCTACTTCCTTCTAGTTTTAAACTATTGGTTCTGATCCTACCTTGGGAGGTGACAGAGGCTAAAATCACTCCTCTATGTGACAATTCTTCAAGATATTTGAAGCCCATTCCCATGTCTCCCCTCAGTCATCTTTTCTGCAAAAAGAATTAGCCAAATTAACTGTTTATCACAGGACTTGGTTTTCAAACTGCTTACTGTCTTCTTAGTCCATCTTTAAATTCACTCCAATCTGTCTGTCACAATTTTTTTAACTACATTTCTAAGAACTGGACACAGTGCTGCAAATGGAGAATGAGCCAAGTAGAGTGGAATAATTACTTTCCATGGTGTCTCTATGCCCTTTGGTTTTTGTTTTTGTTTTTTTGTAATAATTTTTATTACAATTTTCCTTTACACAACTCTAATACATAATCAACAGACTGTGTCATTTTCATATACTTCTGATCAACATTCCATACAATATATACATTTATATACATTCAGTATCTAATCCTCAATAGCCTTATGTATATTTCCAATTTTTATTTCTATTATCTATCCAGGTGTACCATTTTTCCCAAACTGCATAAAATTCCGAATCGTCTTTTTCTTTTAATTCTAGGGTATGTTTATCCATTTTGGCACATTCATATATCTTCTGAATGATCCATCCCTCTGGTGGTGTATTGCATTCCTTCCAGTATTGCACAAACGCAATTCTTGCCGCTGTTAATATATGTAGAATCAAGTATCTTTCTATGCTCTTTCTTAATGCATCTTCTAGCAAGTGTATCACACTGCTGGCTCATGTTTGATCAACAAGAATAACCAGGTCTTTTTCACCAGCTCATTTTCAAACCAGGTTCCCCCTCCCCGCCCCAAACCCACACACACTATACTTGTACCATTCATATTTTTTTACCCAAATGCAGAACTTTGTATTCCTTCCCATTAAATGCCTCCTGAATAGCTCAAGCTGTCTATACCTTTTTCCAATCTTCTTTCTGTCTTCTTACCTTGCCTGACCATCTGTGTTTAAATAGAAAAAGCAAAAAAGTTTAAAGCAACTTGGTAGTCACACTTCTCAAGGATGTTTGGCTATTGTCATTTTATGAATGTAATTGAATTCAATTTGGATTTTCTTGGTTTCTCAAATAACACCTTGAAGGAAAGCTACCCTGACTAAAAATATGTTTAATAATAAGAAATGGGGATGTATGTCCATATCACCTTCATCACTTTGAGTACTATTTTCACAGATATGGTGAGTCTCCAGATTGTATAATATGACAGAGAGAAAACAAAGGCCTAAGCTGTATGTTTCTAGAACACTTTTCAGTAAAAGAGTGGACTTTAACAGCCCAACAAAGAGTATCTTCTAATGAAACCAGATCAATTTTATGATTAGCAGAAAGGGTTAAAATATATTGAAATCTGAGAAGAAATTACATCATTTTTTTAATTTTAAGAAGTGTATCATAAAGCTGAGGAAAGTGTAGAAGCAATGAAATAATAGGAGACTCCGGGAAAGCCTAAAACTTCACTTTGCTACAAAAGACAGCTGGAATATATCTGAGATGTTAGATAATTTTCATTCTACCACATGACTTTTGGCATAAGACAGCTTTGATGTATGTCAATTCCAGCTGTTGACATGAAATCTAATTTCTGAGGAACAGAGTTCTGCATTGCATACATCCTCCTCTGACTGCCTTGTGAACTAGCTTATTTAATTTTAATCAATTTAGCTAGTTTTTTGTAACTTAATATTCCATACATTTGGTAAACAAGTGTAGGCTAAGTCATTGGTTTTAGGCATTAGTTTGTTGTGGAAACCCAGCAAAAACAATTAATTTTGTAATCAAGTTAGCAGTATTACATAAGCTTAGCTCCAGTGCTTGAGAAACTCTCCTTGACTGAGCTTCTCCAAAAGCCACTCCTCTGGACCTGCCTCTTGATTAGTCTGTACTTATATAGAAGAGATTAGACAACCATTTGTCTGAAATGCTATAGGATTTCCTGTCTAAGCAGAGGGTTGGACAAGAAGACCTCCAAGGTCCCTTCCAACTCTGTTATTCTATTCGAACTTGTCAACATGTACCATTTATTTTTGGAAACGCAATATTCAAAGAAAACTTAAGTGAGCTGGTAGATAGGAGTGGCATGTCTTCTTAATGGTGGCCCTTCAATTAAGAAATCTCTTTCTAAGTAACTTAGAAACTTTCTAAGTATTTTGCCTCCTCAGAATGTTTATTTGGCTTGTTTCCTCTCACAGGTTTGTTGTACAGTAATACAGATCTGAAACCATAGTGAGAATAATCTTGAATAGGAAGAAGCGCTGTAGCCAAGACAATCGTCAGGAAAGAGAAATCCGAATCCAAAGCAAGAATGTAATTTGAGGAAAATGTCTCAGACAATTCTTCCTAGCTCTCTTTACGATCATGGCAGGGATGAGGTATTTGCATCTGATTCCGTTACCTTAACCCTTTAATAAAAGTAGCTTTGTATTCATAACTTGGGTACCCAAGTCTGGTCTGCCTCAATGGGTTGACAGAAACTATTTTAAGTTGTATGTTTCTAACTGTTTGGCTTTTTGCTAATTTGAGAATGGCTTAATATTGTGTTTAAAATGGGGCTGTTTTTATCAAGACATGACATTATACTCTTTTATCAAATTAGTTATTTTAATTTTTCTTCCTAATGGATAATGAATGAGAGTTAAACTAAACCAAACCAAACTAAACTAAAAGCAATAAGAGTTTATAAAGTCAAGTGTCCCTCAGACTAAATTTATTCCTGATGAACTCATAGATCTCTATAATTATCTTGGCAACAGAGAGAAGTGGTTTCTGTTTGTTTTATTTCCCATAGTCTATGGACTGCCATCCAAGGACTAACCAACCCAACCCTTAGTTTTCAAGCCCAGACAAGTTAATCCAATGCTGTCATTTCACTGTTGATATTACTTACAAAGATGTGAAGAGCAAATTCTTTTGAAGGCAGGTAGATCTTCTTCTGCATTAATTCTGCATCATTCTGCATTAATGATAACCTATTTAATAGGTTAGGTAATGCAAGCCAACAACTAAGCTCAGAGAGCACAAAAGACTCCACAGTCCTATATATTCTCTTCTATTGATACCTATTTAATAATATCTACAGCAGATTTAATCTTTTCTCAGGAATACTTGTATCATAGCAAGATCAATAGTACTTAGTCATCTTTATGCTAAATATTTGGGGTTTGCTGTAGATTGTAAAGATAAAATATATGTGCATAAAATAACAAAAAAAAACCTGTTATTTTAAGGTAGTGTTTCTCAACCTTGGCAACAGGAAGATATATGGACTTCACACTAGTTGGGAAATTCTAGAAGTTGAAGTCCACACATCTTCAAGTCATCAAGGTTGAGAAACACCATTTAGAAACACTGCTCTAAAGCATGTTGTCTGGGAATGATAGTATTCATAATCCAAGACTTGCATAGAGTATGATAGGCAAAGTCTCTCCTACTTAAGCCAAACTATCATTAAATAAATCAGGATCTTTCTTTATGCTGATGTGAAGTGTTAATACCACTTTATAATGTCTTGGTAAGGCCACACTTGGAATCCTGCATCCAGTTTTGGTCACCACAATGTAAAAAAGATGTGGAGACTCTAGAAAGAGTGCAGAGAAGAACAACGAAGATGATTAGGGGACTGGAGGCTAAAACATACAAAGAATGGTTGCTGGAATTAGGTAGGTCTAATTTGATGAAAAGAAGGACTGGGGTGACATGATAGCAGTGTTCCAATGTCTAAGGGAAATTGACATCTGAGGGATGTGGTGGCTCAGTGGCTAAGATGCTGAGCTTGTCGATCAGAAAGGTCTGCAGTTCAGCAGTTCGAATCCCTAGCATGCATAATGGAGTGAGCTCCCATTACTTGTCCCAGCTTCTGCCAACCTAGCAGTTCGAAAGCATGTAAAAATGCAAGTAGAAAAATAGGGATCACCTTTGGTGGGAAGTTACAGCGTTCCGTGCGCCTTTGGCATTTAGTCATGCCAGCCACATGACCAGAGACGTCTTCAGACAATGCTGGCTCTTCAGCTTTGAAACAGAGATAAGCACCGGCCCCTAGAGTCGGAAACGACTAGTACATATGTGCGAGGGGAACCTTTACCTTTACCTTATTTCTTCTACCACACTCCTTCTTAGTGTGTTCTTGACTTTAAGTTCTATTACTATTACAGTACCAATTCAAAATAACACATATGTATTTTATTTACAGCATTTGTTTAACTTTTAAGAATTTCTATACCACCCAGCTCAACTGGCTCTTGGAAGATTTATTTCATGGATTTATTTTTCACAGCATGTACTCCGCATTTGTATATGATTTGAAACTTACTTTTATGATCTTCAGAGCTATAGCTTTTGCATACAGTCACTAATTAGAAGACAGTGGGTGGGATAGCAATTTCTCAGTCATTTGTCAAAGATGTACAAAATAATTGGCACTTTGCTTCACAACGGAGGTAACACTGATACCAGCACAGCCTCAGGTGACAGCAGCTCTGCCTATTCAAAGACTATGAAAATCTGCAATCAAGGCTTCTTTCCAATGATGAGGGCTGCATAATGAGAGTTTTCCTAATTGTACAAAACCTCCCAATAAGCTTAAGACATTAATGTATCAGACATACAAAGGATGAGATGTGATCTATTGTTGAAAGAGAAAACCACCAGAGAGTAAAACAATATCAGATTTGCTTAGGCTGCATGGCCACTTCCCCTTTTCAAAATACAAGCAGGTCAAGTTTACTCCTAGAACACCACAAATTAGACATCTGTACAAAAACACCCAGGGATATACATGGCCTTGATTTAAGAAATTCTGTAAGAATTAATGCACAACTACAATGTGCCAACGGCAAGAAAAAGTCAGGAAAGGACTGGTTTTCTGGAGAAACATACAGGAGACAGAATATCTCTTATTTCCTTTCTGCCACCTCATCAACCCAACCCAGATGAAGCTCCCACACTGCTATTAGGAGTTCAAAGATGCACTTTAAATCACATGTAATTTGACCCTTTGGAATCACTTTTCATAACCTGGTTCTCTCCAGATGTCTTTGATTACCATTTCTGCTATCCCCTTAGCCAGCGCAGTCATGGGCTACGCCAGCTGGGGATTATAGGAAGAGAAGGCCAACACATCTGGAAAGCACCACACTGCAGAGAAGACTGCTTCCAAAGGAAGATTTAATTTATCTTTGTAGAATGATTCTCCAGCTCTTGAGTATAGGCATGAGAAATCTGTTTCATCCTTGATTCCTCCTCAGTCATGATCTACACAGCTAACCAGATTATGGAGGCAGCGGGAGTCTGCTTCAAAGCTTTGAATAGCCGCCGACTCGAGTTCAGTATAGATTATTCTCATATGGATTTGGTAGCATGGAGATTGGAACCATCCAGCTATGATTTTTCAAATAAGATTTTATTTGTTTATGTGTGCATTGTTGATGTTGTGAACTCAGGAAAGATACGACGAGACTCTGTCCTTGCCAGGAAGAATTTCTTGGATTTCAGTAACCTCAGGGAAGCTTCCAATATCTCTATAAATGCCTGGTATCACCATATAAAACAAAAGGTTTCGAAGTATATTTTTATTTAAGCTTTTAACAGATTTTTAGAAAGTTAAAGATACAAAACACGGAGTAAGAGAAAGCAACTATAGAATAAAAATCCTTAGAGAAGACATTTTTAGGGGTTGTTTCTCTCTTTCCCTTCCATTTGTTTGCCATACCGCTAACCTAAATATTTGTAGTTTACATTGAGAATTGAGGATAATGGCTACAATATGTTTAAGCCATTTCATCTGTTATTTTTGGTTGGTCAAAATAACTCTTTCGCTAGAAACCATGCATTTTGAGCACCACACATCCCATTATCCTTCTACACGACACTGTTTGAAAGTGGTTGTCTATGTGTTTTTTGGAATTCCACAAGCAATATAAAAATACAGCAGTTCTGATACACACAGATGGACCTGAATTTTGATCCTGGCTGGCTCGGGGTTGACTCCAGAGGTGGATTTCATGTAATTTTACCACCAGTTCGCTGCACACTAAAAATGTGAGCACACATGCAAGCACACTTGCTTCACTTGGATGCGCGCCTTCCACACACGTGCACAGCCTTCCGCACATGTGCTTTGCTCACGCACATGGCTTGCACACATGCACACAGCTTAGAAAATGTGGCTAAATAGGACGGCATAGCGCCGGGGCGGGTGGTCGGGCCCACTCGCAGGTTGCCACTACCGGTTTTCCCCCACCCACAGGTCACCACTACCGCTTGAATTGGTCCGAACCGGCTAAATCTCACCTCTGGTTGACTCAGCCTTCCATCCTTTCAAAATCAGCAAAATGAACCCAGATTGTTGAGAGCAATATGCTAATATGATAAACCACCCAGAGAGTGCTGTAAAGCACTATGGGAACAGTATATAAGTCTCAGTGTTATTACTATAAAAACTCTTGCTTAGGGATTAGTGATGTAGAAGAAAATACTCAGATGAACTATTTTTTTAGTTGATTTCTAGCTCACCTTTTGTTCAGGACCATTCCCTCCGCCTACATTTCCTCACAATAACAAACAACTGTGACAGGAAGGCTAAGGTTTTGTGGCTGACAGAGCATTACATGCGGGTCTTTGCAGTGCCAGTCAGGCACTCATCTGCTAAATCACACCTGACATCAAGATGAAGGGGCTGGTTTGCTGACAAGGCAGCCCCTATTTTACCTAGCCATATTGTAAGGCTTTACAAGTCAGGAAGGCCATTATCCTAATAATACAGGCAAGTCCTTGACTTACAGTATAGCCAATTTTTTAGCAACCATTTGAAATGATGACCAGTCCTCATACTTACAACTGTTGCAGCATCCCCATGGTCATGTGATTACAATTTGGGAAAGTCAATGGAAGAACTGTGTGATTTGCTTAATGACCTTGTGATTTGCTTAGCAACCATATGCTTCGCTTAACGACCACGGCAGAAGCCAATAAAATCAGTTGAAGTCACATGATGCCTTACTTACCTATCACACTGTTTAACAATAAATTTTCCAGCCCCTATTGGGGATTTAAGGACTACTTGTATGTTGAATCATTTGCCTTAACTTCATGTATTCCTAGCAACTAGGGTTTGGAAACAATGATTCAATGAACTGTGTATGCCTAGTAACTCGTGGCTTATTCAGTACATTATGATTAAACTATGAGTTAAAGCAGAGGTGGACTTCACATAATTTAGCAACTGGTTCGCCCAGAATTGAAAATGTGCGCACATGCACGCTGCGTCAAAAACATAGCAATTGTATAAGACAGGATAGCGCCAGGGTAGGTAGGTGGGCCCAGCCGCTGGCCGTAAATACCGGTTCACCTGAACCATTCCGAACCGGCTGAATCTCACCCCTGAGTTAAAGTGATTTGTGAACTCAGTATGCCCTAACCATTGTTAGCTGCTATCCGAACATTCACAGTGCTATTTGTTCATCTAATTCATTTTTTAAACTTTTTTTTTTACTTTGACTGGCAGAGGTTCCCAAAGCCCAAACCAGATTCTGCTCATCATTTGCTACCAGATACCGATTCTGAATGAGACAGGTGGTAGCACACAGGTAGTATAAGAGGCAGCAACTCAATTTTTTAAACTAGATATGCCTAAATTGAGTATGAGATCTTCTACCTTTAAAGAATGTGTTTAACCACGGAGCTACTCTTTTCTAAAAAAATGTATTTATTCACTTTCCAAGTTGCTCCGTAAAAACACAGTGACTAATGAGAAAATTATAGCTGTCTAATTGCAGGGGTACATAATCTCATGATGGTGGACTCCGAAAGATTCGTTTGCTTTACATTCTAGTATCATTTACACAAGGAGAACAAAAGACTTACATCTTTAATACAATTGAGTAACCATCTGGCATGTTTGCTTTCATGATGGAAACTAGATTTTAAAAAAATTAACTGCAGTTCATAGGCTCTTACTTCATCATAAGTAAGTTACAGCCAGACACATTCTGCAGATAACTCTCAGGCAACTCTAAATAGGCAACAAAGCATTTCCTCTGCAGAAGTAAACTGGCTGGGTAAGAATTTATAGCAATCTATGTAATCCTTTCTTCCTGATCCCAATAAAAATATAAAAGAACAGAATTTTCTGTAGCTCTGTTCTGGAACCATGTCAAAAGCATTGGCTCCAAAGTTTACAGAAATCAAGGAAGATACAGTATGGTATAGTCATTAAACCTTAAAACCATTTCTCTGCCATTTGGTTTTAGGCAATAAGTAGAGGTTTTCACTCCCCACTGAAGCTGAAATTACAGAGTCTATTGATTCTTAAAAGATTGGATAAAGGTAGTCCTCAACTTGCAAACACAACTGAGCCCAAAATTTGTTTCTAAATGAGATAATTGTTAAATGAATTTTGTGCCATTGTATGACCTTTCTTGCCACAGTTGTTCAGTGAATCACCGCAATTATTGTTAAAGCTACACAGTTGTTAAAGTGAATCTGGCTTCCCCATTGACTCTGCTTGTCAGAAGGTCACAAAAAAGGATCATATGACCCTGGGACACAGCAACTGTCACTTGTCAAGTGTCTGAATTTTGATCATGTGACCATGGGGATGCTGCAACGGTCCTAGGTGTAAAAACAGTCATAAGTCACCTTTTTCAGTGTCGCTGTAACTTTGAACTTTGAACTAAAATCTGATCTGAAATGAGATTTTAAAAATAAACTGGTCCACTAAAATTTGTTAAGAAACCAGTGAGAAAAAAAGTTGTGCATGGATCTGAACCAGTCCTAAACACTGGAAGCCACTACAATTCCCTCCTCCAGAAATATTTTTTTTATATTTATATTTGTATTATGTTTTTTTATCAAAAAAAAAAAACAGGAGGAGAAGGAGCATGCTCTGTTCTGGCAGGGAGAGGTGGGGCGGGGAGGGGAGGGGCGGGGCGGGACAGGAGAGGAGAGGAGGGAAGGGCTATTTAATTCTTCAGTCCATCTTCTTTGGATTTGAATTAGCATTATATTTTGGAAAACATCGAATACCTTTAAAAAAAATCTTAATTGTTCTGGGAAATTCAGAAGACTTTTTGGCAGTGTCTAAAAGTTTGTGCCTTTTCAAGTGAAAGAACCGGAAAACAAGGTCATGCCACTGGTTCCCAAGAAGTAACAATGAACGTATCTATTCTGATAGAGCTTGAAAAGAATCTTTGAGAAATTCACTCCTTAGCATAAGTCATGATGGGCATATACAGTTCTGCACCATGATGGAAAGGGTTAAGTCTGAACTTTCACCTTCCGACCTAAATCAAAATGCAACAACATTATAAAGGAGGTTTGTGACAAGCCTGTTAAATCATAAGACTATTCTTTCAAGAGTCTCCATCTCATGGAGGAAATAATAAATGGAATGGCAGTGGGATTAAAAAAAAGGAACCCATATCACATTGTGCATGTAATTTTCAGTAACAAAAAAAGGAACCGGTTAAAGCTATCTAGGCAAAAGATCAAGAAAAATTCAAGCTGCAAACAATGCACTTCCAAGCCAAACAACAATCAGACTTCACAGAGACTCCCAAAGCTTGGCCTGGGGAAGGAACCCCCTCTGTTCAGGAGAAAAAGGGGCCTGCCAGCTTGGCGGCATGAAAATTGAATAAAGCTTTCCTTTGTAGCTCTGTCCAGCAGAGAAGGACAAAGAGCCTCTGCCAATGCAACATTTCTGAATGATGGAGACCTCGAAATGCCCCCCCTCCCACAACCCACAACAGCAAATCCCAGGAAACGGGAGTCTTTATTCATGACTCCAGCTCAGTGGATTTCCCAAGTTTCTGCCTTCATCCACCACTACAGAGTCTGACAATATCGTCTTTTACCACTCCTTTTGTCTGCCACTTCCACATTTAATTGCAAGTTCATGGGTATTAACTAGCCTGTGCAGCTAAACTCAGCAATCTTTATTTGAAGGGTTCCTTCCCTTAGAAAAGGAAACAACTCTTCCTTCTGGTTTCATTTTGATTCCTTGCCTTTTTTTCCTCCCCCTAATATGCAGGCATGCAGCTTCTTCCTCCTTCTGCTTTCTTGTTTTGGATACGCATTCATTTAATTTGTCCCATAAGGGCAAAGCTACATTTGTTGAAGGATGTTGGTGCTCTGAAATTTTGCGCCACTTGTCTCAAAAAATACTTTGCTCCAGATTTTCAACTAGTATTTTCTTTGAGGGCAAAATTTTGGCTCAAAGTACAATTAAATAGCATCCTTGGATATACACTGAGATAAGAAAAAAATGAACCATCATCTTAGCTTTGAATTATTCAGTACAATGAAAGTAGTATCAAGGAGACATTTTAACCCGCTTTAAAAAAGTGGAAAATATACAACTGTTATTCAAGGAAATGCTACAAAGTAAAAACTGAGAAACCTCTGCAAGCCACTTCTCATATTACAGTTTCGTACTGTATAAGAGACACTCCCATAAACTAAAAATAAATGCAGTCACATGTCTGAATTACAACACACAACTAATTCTGCAAAGAGATTCCATTTATTAATTCTAAAGAGGTGATGTTTAGATAATACATTTGGAGATTTGATTGCAAGTTGCACAACGGTCCAACAGCAAAATTAGGATGCAAAAATTAGAGCTGAAATGTCTTTATTATGCTGTAAAGAGCAGTGCAGGTGGTTGCCGTTTCTGTCACACTGAATGTCATGCAAGAAAAGGCCCAGTTTACCATGGAACATGTCCTGTTGTACTTAAATGACAATGCTTCTGCCCCGATGATGGATTACAAGTATTATGGAAGCATCTCCCACAAAGCTCTGTAACTGGATGCAGAATTCCATTGCAAGTGGAATAAATCACAGGTAGAAGATTTCAAAGTATGTCCATCTAATTAGTTGCTACTTAGAAAAAACAATTCTAAACAGAGGAAATAAAAATAATCTTCATTGATTCAGCATTTATACTGCATTTGATATAGATGAGAAGTATGCAATGAATGGTTTACAAATCCTACCCCCCAAGATTGCACCGCTGAAATTCAACAGCAAACAGCTGATTTATTCACTGCAATTTGGCAAGTCCAAAAAAGAGAAAAGAAGTAAAATACGCATAGTAAATCTCTGGAAGATTTAAAGCATATATTTTACACTAATCTCCTAAATCTCTAAATCTCCCAAACATAAGAAAGGCTAAAATTTTAGTTTCACTAACTCTAATGAAAGCACCAAGTCCAGACCTCAGACGTTAAAAACAATAAAACGGTTGTCACCTCTTTTCGAAGTAATTGCCCACTCTTGGTATATACACTATTTAATATATAAAAGAGCTTTAGTGGCGCAGTAGACTAAAGCACTGTTAAGATAACACCAGCTGCCTGCAATTATTGCAAGTTCAAATTTCACCAGGCTCAAGGTTGACTCAGCCTTCCATCCTTTCGAAGGTAGGTAAAATGAGGACCCGGTTTGTGGGGGCAATAAGCTAACTTTGTATAAAAAAGAACACTAAGCCCTACTAAGCAGGTATAAACAAAAGTTTGAAGGCTATTGCTTAATGCATTGTAAGCCGCCCTGAGTCTCCGGAAAAGGGCGGCATATAAATCGAACCAATAAATAAATAAAATAAATATAAACGCGAAAACCACTCACGCCATAATCACAAAATCTCCAGAACTGTAAAGCCTACAAACTTGAAATTTGGCACGTATGTTCCGCTTGGCTTCTAGATGCTCACTAAGAAAGGATTTTTTGAAATTTTATTTATTTTATTTTATTTTATTTTTGAATTTGTATACCGCCCTTCTCCCTGAGGACTCAGGACGGTGAACAGCCAAATAAAAACATCAAATACAAATATTAAAAAACAGTTAAAAAATATATATATAAATTTGGCCCCATTAATTAAAACAATAAACAAAACAATTAAAAACACTTAAAAAGAATTAGGCCAGCCCGGCTTGTTGGAAAAGGAAGGTTTTAAGGGCACGGCGGAAGGCACTGAGGTCATGGATTCTCCTTATCTCAGGGGGCAACTGATTCCAGAGGGTGGGAGCCCCCACAGAGAAGGCCCTCCCCCTGGGGGTCACCAGCCTGCATTGTTTGGCTGATGGCACCCCGAGGAGGCCCTCTCTGTGGGAGCGCACGGGTCGATGGGAGGTCGTCGGTGGCAGCAGGCGGTCTCGGAGATAGCTAGGCCCTATGCCATGGAGCGCTTTAAAGGTGATAACCAACACCTTGAAGCGCACCCGGAAGACCACTGGGAGCCAGTGCAGCTCGCGCAGGAGCGGTGTTACATGGGAGCGCCATGCTGCTCCCGTCACTACCCGCGCTGCTGCGTTCTGGACCAGTTGGAGCCTCCGGGTGCTCTTCAAGGGGAGCCCCCATGTAGAGACCGTTACAGTAATCAAGGCGAGAGGTCATGAGGGCATGAGTGATTGTGCACAGGGAATCCCGATCAAGAAAGGGCCGCAACTGGCGGATCAGGCGAACCTGATAAAAGGTCCCCCTGGTTACAGCCGTCAGATGTTCCTCCAAGGACAGCTGCGTATCCAGGAGGACTCCCAGAGCCCTCTCTGTGGGGGCCAAAGACTCGCCCCCAATAGTCAGTGATGGAGTCAACTGACTATATCGGGATGCCGGGAACCACAGCCACTCAGTCTTGGAAGGGTTGAGCTTGAGCCTGTTCCTCCCCATCCAGATCCGTACAGCCTCCAGGCACTGGGACATCACTTCAAGGGCATCATTGGGGTGGCCTGGGGTGGAGATGTACAGCTGAGTATCATCAGCGTACTGATGGTATCTCACCCCAAAGCCACGGATGATCTCGCCCAGCGGCTTCACATAAATGTTGAACAGGAGGGGCGAGAGGACCGACCCCTGAGGCACTCCACATATAAGAGGCCTCGAGGTCGACCTCTGCCCCCCTGCCAACACGAACTGCGACCGGTCGGAGAGAAAGGAGGAGAACCACTGTAACACGGTGCCCCCCCATCCCCAACTCTTCCAACCGGTGCAGCATGATACCATGGTCGATGGTATCAAAAGCCGCTGAGAGGTCTAACAGGACCAGAACAGAGGAGCAACCCCTGTCCCGAGCCCTCCAGAGATCATCAACCAATGCGACCAATGCCGTTTCCGTGCTGTGCCCAGGCCTGAAACCAGACTGGAACGGATCCAGATAGGATGTTTCCTCCAGGAATTGCGGAAACTGTCGCGCGACCACACTCTCAACAACCTTCGCCAGAAAGCGAAGGTTGGAGACAGGACGATAGTTAGCCAATATTGCCGGATCCAGGGACGGCTTCTTGAGGAGAGGCCTCACCACCGCCTCTTTCAAGGCCGCAGGGAAGTGACCCTCACTCAATGAAGCGTTGATAACACCCTGGAGCCAGCCTCGTGTAACCTCCCGGGAGGCCAGTACCAACCAGGAGGGACACGGGTCCAGTAAACATGTGGCCGCACTAAGTCTCCCCAAAATCCTGTCCACATCATCGGGAGTCACAGCATCAAACTCCTCCCAGATAACATTCTCAAGACTATTCCTCGTCACCCTGCCCTGATCTACCCAGTCAGAGTCCAAGTCCCCCTGGATCTGAGCGATTTTGTCATACAGGTATTGTCCGAAATCCTCCGCCCTGCCTTCCAAGGGATCCTCCCGCACTCCCAGATGGAGCAGGGAGCGGGTTACCCTGAACAGGGCTGCCGGACGATTCCCTGATGACGCAATAGAGGCGGAAAAGTAATTACACTTTGCCGTCTTTATCGCCACTAGGTAGGTCTTAATATGCGACCTTACCAGTGTTCGGTCAGATTCAGCGCGACTGGCCCTCCAACCGCTCTCTAGGCGTCTTTTCCGGCGTTTCATCTCCCTCAGCTCCTCGGTGAACCAAGGAGCCGCGAGGGATCGACAGCGGGTCAGAGGCCGCAAAGGCACAACTCGATCCAAGGCCCCACCAGCCGCCCGATCCCAGGCAGCTACCAGGTCCTCGGCTGAGTCGTGTGCCAGATCATCAGGAATTGGCCCAAGCTCCGTCTGGAACCTATCAGGATCCATCAGGCGCCTGGGGCGGACCCATCTAATTGGGACCGCCTCCCTGTGGCGGGGTGTAGCGGTATGAAGGTCCAGACGAAGGAGTGAGTGATCTGACCATGACAAGGGTTCCATGTCTATATCCCCTATAACAAGAGCACTCAACCACTGGCCAGAGACAAAAATCAAGTCTAGAGTGTGTCCCCCCCCCCCCCGTGAGTGGGGCCATGAACTAACTGGGTCAGGTCCATGGCCGTCATGGAAGCCATGAACTCCCGAGCCATCCCAGACGTTTCACCAACGGATGGCAAGTTGAAATCACCCATGACCATAAGCCTGGGTGTATCAACTGCCACCGTGGCTATCACGTCGAGTAGCTCAGGCAGGGCTGCTGCCACGCGGCAGGGAGCCAGGTACGCAAGCAGCAAGCCCATCTGAACCCCATGACCCCATCTCACGAAGAGGGACTCACATCCGGCAGTCTGAGGCACAGTGGTCTCCCTCGGACCAAGACCTTCTTTAATAATAACCGCCACCCCCCCGCCCCTCCCCTGGGCTCTCGGCTGATGGAATGCTCTGAAACCTGGTGGGCACATCTCGACCAGAGGGACTCCTCCCTCCGGTCCCAACCAGGTCTCCGTAATACCAGCCAGGTCCGCTCCCCCCTCAGACCATCAGAGCATTAGTATTTCCTATATTATTATAACATGCTCTGATACTAATTAGTTAAATGTTCTACTCCCCCTCCCAACTTGAAAATAACTCTGGAGAGAACGGGATAGCATAGGACAGGTTTCTGTGGGGCAAGCCTGAGGGAGAGAAGGGGATAGGATAGGAGACATTTCTATGGGACAAGGCTGAGGGACAAAAGGGAATAGGATAGCGGAGGCGTCTGTGGGGCAAGGCTGAGGGAGAGAAGGGGAGAGGAGAGGCCGATCACAACTACTCATTAATTTTCAAGCTGTAAGTGTAGATTTATCAAGCCCCATTACATAGCTTCGTAGCGAAACACGGTTACCCATCTAGTATAACAATATAAGTCAGTGTCAATTAAGTTTTCATTGGCTTTTTTTCTGCTTTTCTTTCTCCTCCAAAATAATCCAATCAGATTTAATCAGTTTTAAGAGATACACATGAATAGGCACCTTGATCGTGTCATTTGAGAGATATCCACAATCCATAGCCCAAGACTTTATAAATTCATGTTTCTTATTTCTTAATTGGTAAAGCACTATCTTGAGGCCTACAGAAATGCATTACTGAAAAATCGACCCAAAGGTGCTTTTTCAGAAGGCAACTGGACTTTGTTTTTCTTTGAAGACGTTTTGCATTTCATCCAAGAAGCTTCTTCAGCTCTGACTGGATGGTGGGGAATAGAAGGATTTATACTCCTTGCAGACAGCTGATCATTTGCATTCTTTTAGAGAATGAGGCCACTTGGAGGTTTATCTATCCTCAGGATCACCTGAATAATGCAAATGGGTGTAGAGCCTTCTTGGCTGTAGGATGTTTTCTGCCCTGTGTCCCAAGATATATATATCTTGGCTTTATTTTGATATCTGGATAACATGTTTGTATCCAGTTATGGGGGAGGTGGCAGTTGGATGCTCAAGTGGCGGGCAGTGTTGGTCTTGGTAAATGCCAGTCCATTCCCAATAAGCGAAAGGCCATTCCAATTGCCTGAAGCAAAAGTAATTATTTTCCCCAAACACAAAGTTAACAATTGTCATTAGAAAAATCGCTTTTTATGGGGAATTAATTTAAATGTAATTAAATTTTAATTAATTGATTTAGTTCACATCTTTGAGCCAGTCACTCACTTTTAGTCCAATCTAACATGCAGGTTTGATACTTAGGGAAAGACAAGAGGAGGAGGAGGAAACATTAGGCTCCTGTATAAAAGATGGAACAAAAAAAATAAACACTTAAAATACTGTTGTACTTCTGTATTACCTAGATAAAAGGAGATATCCAGAGATGGATTAAAATATACTTAAATATTTTTAAAATATTTATGTTCATGGTGAACCTTTTATGGATAGTTCCAATATTCTTATTTTTAAAGTATATTTGTTAATGTCAATAAAATCCTATGAAGATACTGAATATATACCATTATGATCCTTGGAACATAATGAAGTGCTAGGTTCCATTTATTGTTGAAATGCTGTTATTTTTTTTCCAGACGTTTTAACTATATGAACCTTTTTGAAGAAAGAAATTAAAATCTGATTGTACTTCTTATGAGAAATTGATGCTTTGGAATAAAAGGGCTGTAGCTCAACAAGTGAAGTATTATGTGGTTCAGTTCTCTGGAATAACCAGATGAAAAGGTCCAGCAGCATATAACAGAAGGTATCATTTCTGGATGAAATCCTGAAGAATTACTGCCAGTAAGAATAGACAAGACTGATCCATATAGACCAGGGCAGTGGTAGGTTGCTCCCGGTTCATACCGGTTCACAAGAACCGGTAGTAAAAATTTGTAGTAGTTCAGAGAACCGGTAATAACATTGGCTGGTTACGCCCCCGAACCGGTCCCCAGCCCGGTCGCCGCTCGCTTACCCCGCCTACCTCATCAGAGGCTTTTTTTTTTTTACTTTTAAAAGCATTTTTTCTACAACCTCTTCAGCTGAAAATATGCTTTTAAAAGTAAAAAAAATGACTCTGATGATCGCGTGGCTCAGCTGGGATCGTCAGAGGCTTCTACAAGCATTTTTTCCTGCAACCTCTTCGGCCGAAGAGGTTGTAGAAAAAATAATGCCTTTAAAAGCCTCTGGCGATCCCAGCTGAGTTGCCTGATCATCAGAGGCTTTTAAAAGCATTTTTTTCTGCAAACACTTAAGGTTGTAGAAAAAATGTTTAAAAGTTAAAAAAAAAAGTTGGCCATGCCCACCCAGTCACATTACTCCCCCCCACCAAGCCACACCCACAGAACCAGTAATAAAAAAATTTTAGAACCCACCCCTGGACCAGGGGTGTCAAACTAAAGGCCTGTGGGCAAATCCAGCCTGCGGGGTGCTTAGATCTGGCCCCCAGGGCCACCCAGGAAACAGCGAGACCGTCCCGCGCTGCCTCTGCCAGTGAAAACAGAGCTCAGTAGGGCCACATGCAGCCCTCCCAGGGTCCGTTTTTGACTGCAATGGTCTCCTGCAGCCCTCTGCCAGCAAAAACTGAGCTCGGGGGGGGAGGCCTGCACACGCCCCCCAAGCTCCATTTTTGCTGGCAGAGGGTTGCAGGAGGCCATCATGGCCGAAAATGGGGCCTCAATGAGTGACATCGAACTGACCATGCCCCCCCAGCCACCCCCCAAGGTCAAACACAACCCTGATGCAGCCTTCAATGAAATCGAGTTTGAGACCCCTGATATAAATCAAAACTAATCTTGAACAAGAGGGACGCATAGATAAGTCAATGAGTCTGAGCTGCTATAAAGCAATAGCCTAACTTCCCATTCAGGAATGGCTTGATAATAAGCCCAGCAAATGTTAGAAACTGTCAACTGAACTAATATTCTTCCAGGCAAAAAGACTGTTGGAACTAGATACTGAGAATACTGTAGTAAAGAGACACCAACTTGGCTTTCAGAGGAATTGGCATAGGGCACTGAAACAGATCTGCTGTGAGCTGATAGCAGCCATAGAGAATGCAGGGCAAGGGACACCTGAATGGCATGAGGATATCAGAGCATGCATTGTTGAAAAAAATAGCTTTCTTTCGGGAAACAACATTCAATACAGTAGTCCATTCAGTAAAGACGACCCGTTTTTTCTAACTTCTGACACCCTTGTGATACAATCTGCTTATTGACAGAATGTTGATTCCTTGTTTCTTGCACAGCGTCTGCCCCTCTGTCTTCAGGACTTCTACTTTTCTGTAGAAGTGCCACATTTTCCTAATTCAAATATTGGGCAGCTGGGGGAGAAAAAGTTCCCTAGTTAAAACCACAAGACTCATCCAGGCAAGTCATCAAAAGTTAACACTAACTTGAAGGTACACACAAAACATGCACAGGTTTAAGTCTACAGAGAAAATCCAGAGAATCAATGATTTCAGGGATTGGAAATTAGTGATTACTCTTCCTAATGACAACAATAAGGTTGTGTTTGTAATAGTGGGACTCTGGGAATCAGTTCAGTAAGTAGATCCACGCTAGGAACCCTGGAAAATAACAATGCAATTGACGCAGCTGTTATGAGGACCTCATGAAAAAGATGGGTGAATTTGAAAATGTATCACTAGATACTCCTCTGAAATGTGAGAAATCTCCAAAGCCACCAACTAAGCATCTGCTACATCAGATCAGATCATGCTAACAGACTTCAGAAACAGATTGTAGAAAAAAGCACCATCTGGATCAGCTTTGTAACCCCATTCAGGAAGATTGGCTGGTAATCATACAACAAATGTGTTGTGTATGTGCAGACGTACCAGCAAAAAGAAGGGAGTTTAAGAAAAAAAAATGCAACCTGCAACTTTCCCGTTTGCAGAATGACAAGGACAATCTTGTGTGACTTTGCTCTTCTGACCTACAGTAACTTTGCTCACATGAGCAGACTATATGCATGAATTACAAGAGTCCATCTGCAGCAACAATATCTCTCTAGCTCTGGGAACCTGAGAATAGTAAGTAACAGTATAGTAACAGTACAGAATTACTAATTAGGCTTTATGGGACTGTCAAAATACACTAATGTCTTGTAATGAAACCTTTCTTTATATTAGCTCTTCCTTGCCTGGTCCCTTTCAAAAGTAAA